>NC_036646.1:6915632-6968593 GCF_002806865.2 Cucurbita pepo subsp. pepo
AAAAAAAAAAAAAAAAAAAAAAAAAAAAAAAAAAAAAAAAAAAAAAAAAACCCTCAGGTCTAGAGTGAAATGCCAAAAGGAAAGATTCGTGAACTTACCTCGCGTTCTTGCACATTTCTTGACGGAATCAAACTATCCAATAGCCCAGACCGCGTTTTACCTTCTTCCTCTTCTTCTTCTTTATTAAAACCTTAACTTTTCTTTTTTTTTCAGGTCTCGCCAGACCCCTCAAAGTGGTGCATAGGAAATTTTTTCCGGTTGACTTAGACCCAAAATTTTCATTTAATCGACATTTTTTTAAGCTCCTTGAGGTGTCCCGAGCATTTTTTCCTTGTGCACCGATTTGAAAATCATGCTTTAAGGTCTCCAATAAAATCTAAGAACCCGTAAAAGTTAAGAGAAAACTTATTATATTGAAGTGTGAGTTTGTACTTGTTGGGCTCCGGGTGTTACATACTCACCATTTTTCTATTAATTGTTTCATTTATACTAATTAGCAAGCATGAAATAGTTCATTATACATCAATCTAGCTAAATTGTTTATTCAATTAGTTATTTTGGAGGGACAAAATCATTATGCTTAAATGTGATGCTATAGCAAATCTGGAACGAATCCTATTAGTGATGACATTTGTTTTGAACGTAATTCTATATGAAAGGACATGAAAATTTTAACCCGAGTCAAAAGCCATGCCGATTATTGATAACCCAATAAAAGGTTAATCGGAGGAGAAGTCCCTATCCCGCCCTAAATGGAAAAAAAGAACAATTTTAAAAAGGATCAAGGGACTAATTTTTACGAAAAGGGGGAAGTATCTTTATATGTTTGTTTAACAAGTCACTTTACTTGCACGATTGTTTCTTTTCTTAAGGAGAGAGCATAGGAGTCCTCCTTAATACTCTAGCTCCATTGCAAAGATACTTCGTAACTAAGAATTGAGAATAATTCTTCTTCTAAAAGTTTATTAACATAAATTAATAAAGATTATGGAACATGACCCTCGGAAGACGGATCAAGGAGGATTATGAAACATTAGAATCGTGAGAGACAATTAGAGGGTGAGACCTCTAGTACTTATGACTGATCAAGACTCAAGGAGTCGGAAAAAGAAACTTGGGGACGTGAATCAATGTCAATACTGCCAAACCACCCTTGAGACCTAGAAGAGAACCATGACAACCCTGAAAAATAAAGGTAGAAAATATCGATTATGAGGATAACTGGATCATTTGAAGGTATTCGCTACAATTGCGGGAAAGAACCACATGTCCAGGGATTGTTGGTCCAAGAAAATGTTTGATGATCAATATGGCAACCTCCAAAAAGGAGATGGAAGATGAATGGGATGCAAANGATCAAGACTCAAGGAGTCGGAAAAAGAAACTTGGGGACGTGAATCAATGTCAATACTGCCAAACCACCCTTGAGACCTAGAAGAGAACCATGACAACCCTGAAAAATAAAGGTAGAAAATATCGATTATGAGGATAACTGGATCATTTGAAGGTATTCGCTACAATTGCGGGAAAGAACCACATGTCCAGGGATTGTTGGTCCAAGAAAATGTTTGATGATCAATATGGCAACCTCCAAAAAGGAGATGGAAGATGAATGGGATGCAAAGGAACTATGTGCCATAGAAGAAGACGAACTAGTGCTCATGGCGATGATGGGAGAGCATATCAATTATGAGGATGACTGGATCATTGATTCAGGATACTCAAACCACATGACTGACGATCAGAGTGACACAATGGAAGTAGGGTGATCCTCCAAGAATGAAGTATTAGCATACTTGGATAACAATTAAAAAATTCTTCCATAAAAGACGGGGGAGAAAGTTGTATACACTTGGTTAAGTATTGATGTGCTTGAAGATACAAGTGACACTAATGTTGGTGAGAAAGAAGCGACTCAACCAAGCAAATCCAATGCAAATATAAACTATGTCAATACTTTTATGATAGAAGACGAAGTTAAAGAGCCAGAGATGTATGAAGAAGCATCACAAAATACGGCTTTGCAATAGGCAATGGAGGAAGAAATTATAGTCTTGGAGCAAAATCAAACTTGGAAACTAGTGTTAAGACTAGGAGATATCAAACCCATCTTTTGCATGAGAGATACAAAGCTCGAACTGTAACTTCAGGGTTCTCTCAACTATATGGATTAGATTACGATGAAACATTTAGTCTAGTGGCAAAAATCACTATTGTACAGGTTTTTCAAGCACTTTGGTAAGTAAATATTGAAAATTATGGCAGATGGATATGAAGAATACTTTTTTGCACGGAGAGTTAAACATGGAGATCTACATGGATCAACCAAAGACATCTAAAAATGGAGTTGGAGTCATTAGTCGGTAACACATAAAGTCTGAAGAAGCCTCATTTGGATGTGGCTCGACAGATCCCGCGATATATCAAAGGTACAAATGACTATGGTCTTTTGTACAAAAGAAGCAAAGACTTCAACCTAATTGGATACTGTGATGCTGACTATGCAAGATATCATGATACTCGAAGATCAAGCACCGATTATGTGTTCAAGCTCGGTTCAAAAATAATTATTTTGGTGTAGCAAAAGACAACTAATAGTGTCATTATCAACTACAGAAGTAGAGTACAGATCAGTTACTGAATCAACTCAAGAAAGTACATGACTAAAACTCTAATGAAGGATTTAAAAAACGTTGACAATCACGCACCACTTCATTGCAACAACCAATATGCAATTCGTCTAGTAGGAAATCCGATGTTTCATAACAGAACGAAGCATGTGGAAGTGTACAACCATTTTATTAGAGACAAAGTCTTGAAAGAAGAATACGGATGACCAAGTGACAAACTTGTCTACAAGATGGCCGAACACTGACAAATATGAGGGCTTTCTCTGTCAGCTCAACATGGTCCAACGAATGAGAACTACTGTTGAAGGGAGTATTAAAATATCATTACTAACCCAATTAGGCCTAGCCTAATAATTGTATTAGCCAATCATCTACATATTTTATGAAAATAATTTAAGTATTTTAGAAATGAAGACACGGTATTTTAGGAGAGAATTAAGGTATTTTATAAATAAATGATTAGATATTTATAAATAAATTGTTTAGTTCGTACTACCCTCTACCCTATTCAGATTTTATCTTAAGAAATCCGAGTAGTCTTGAATAAAGTAAAGTATAGTAGTATTCTATATAATGTCTTGTAATCTTTTCTCGATTAGTCTTAAAAAAAAATTGTAAGTGTTTTCCAAGTAGAGTTGTGTTAAAATATATATATATATATATATTAGAGTATGAAACAAAACAAAATATGAACTCAACAAATTCACGTTAGCTCTTTCTCAAGGATCTGAGTTTAATGAATATTTGTATCAGTCAAAACCTACCGCTAGTAGATATCGTCTTGAGTTTTCTCTTTCGAACTTTCTCTCAAGGTTTTTAAAATGTGTTTGCTAGGGAGAGGTTTCCACATCTTTGTAAAAAAAATGTTTCATTTCTTATCCAACCGATGTGGGATCTCACAATCCACCCCTTCAGGGCCTAGTGTTCTTAATGGCACTCGTTCCTGGGATCTCACAATCCTCCTCCCTTCGGGACGTAGCATCCTTGCTGGCACTCATTCCTCTCTCCAAGGTCCAGCATTCTCGCTGACACTCGTTCCCCTCTCTAATCAATGTGGGATCGCACAGTAATTATCTCCTATAATTGATAAGATTATCTTGGTATGGATGCAACATTTCATTCCACAAGTTTCATATTGATTATCAATTTACAAAAAGTGAAAAGACTTACCCACTCGACGAAGAAACGCACCACACGAACGTGAAAAGATGCTCATGAACGAGTCACGTACCACCATTAATTTCTAACCTTACATGATCTCCTTCTTTGACTTCTCGACCTACTAAAAACCAACCCTAAACACATCAAAAACAGGTGTGAAAAGTTGGTACCCTATATGATGTCAATACATATGAAAGATGGCCTTAAATGGGAAGCTAAAGGCATGAATTTAGTAGAAATTAAAGAAAGAGCAATCATTTATGCATATTATCTTCAAAGCCCAACAACCACTTAATCACTGTTCATTAACCACGCTTTTGTAAGACTGAAACAAAAAAAATTGGTTTAGAGAAGACATGACCATACCACCGTGTTTCATGGACAAAAGTGGGATTACCACAAATTCTTCTTTCTTCTCCTATGGCCACATTCTCTCATTTTCTCTTACAAATTTGATGCTTTCTTCGTCGTGAACGTATATATGATAGCGCTTCACGCTTTACTTTCTTATGTCTGTTTTGATTTCGAGTACATATGTTGTCGGGATGTAAATATAGTCTAGCGTGACAAAGATTTTGGATGAGTAAACGATAATATCTCTATTTACTCATACAAACTCATTTGGAGTTTAAGTCGATAACTTCATATTGATAATAGAGAAATCGAGAAATTCATTAATCGAGAGTTTTTGGTTTCGAAGAAAAACTGATGAAGTAGCATAAAAATGTGATCTTTTTTTCGTTAAAATTTCATTTCACTTGGTTATTCAGACACATTAACTAGATACCTTCATCAACAAGTTAGGTTTTCGTTGATTGTCGGTCTCTTGCCCTAGTTTTTTTGAAGTGTTCGTTAAGTTTCTTGTGATTCTATGTCACTAGTTTTTTGTTCGGTATAATTTACTAAAATAATGAATGCATTCAGGGCTATTCTTGCAAAACTATTTGGATTAGAAATGAAGAATATTCTTGAGATACTTATGTCTTTTTGTAAGAGTTCAAGCTCACTGTTAGCAGATATTGTCCTATTTGGGCTTTCTCTTTCGGACTTCCCTTCAATGTTTTTAAAAACGTCTGCTAGGGAGAGGTTTCCACACTCTTATAAAAATGTTTTGTTCTCCTCCCCAACCGATTTGGGATTTCACACTGCACATTCGTGTGAGATCCCACATCGGTTGAGGAGGAGAACGGAACATTCTTATAAGGGTTTGGAAACCTCTTTCTAGGCATTTTAAAAATCTTGTGGGGAAGTCCGAAAGAGAAATCCCAAAAAAGACAATATCTTCTCGCGATGAGCTTGGGCTGTTACAGTTCAAGAATTAGGTATATGATCATGATTATTGTATATAATACACCAATTTGTTCAACCGTTCTAACTAAAATAATTGTCAAATCTAAGCATAACTCAAGTTATTAAGAAATGACACGTTCAAATTCCTACTCTAGCTCATTACAGACACGAGACACGAGTAATTCTACAACATGATTAGAGACAAGGGTGTCACAAAGTCGTAAAGAAGGCACCATAAATGAAATTGCTTTTAATTTGGTGACTGCTATCAATTAATATGGCCATTAGTGTTCTTCCAACCCTATTTTCAACATATTTAACCGAGTGATTTTCGCCGTGAATTTTTCATGATTTTCAAACATTATTTGATTGGACAACATTGTGTTGGTTATGTTATGTAATAATTAATTAAATGTTCATCAACTTTTGAAGGGTGTCACGATATCTTGACATGTTGAGGTTGGTAGTAGACGAAGACTAAGAATCTAAAAAAGTGTAACGGCCCTGGCTCACCGCTAGCAGATATTGTCCTCTTTGGGCTTTTCCTTTCAGGCTTCCCCTCAAGGTTTTTAAAACGTGTTTACTAGTAAAAGGTTTTCACATCCTTATAAAGGGTGTTTCGTTCTCCTCCCCAACCAGTGTCAGCGGCCCCGAAGGGGGGTGGATTGTGAGAATCCCACATTGATTGGGGAGGAGAACGAAATACCCTTTATAAGGGTGTAGAAACCTCACCCTAGCAGATGCATTTTAAAGCTTTAGAGGAAGTCCGAAAGGGAAAACCCAAATAGGACAATATATACTCGCATTGGGCCTAGCCTTTTACAAAAAGACTCAACCTAGAAAGGGGCCGTCCGAAGATTACGTAGTTGTTTTGCAAGGGAAACTCGGTAGAAGCTAATTGTTGCTTTTGCATCTATTCCAATCTCGTATAGAAAATGAGTATTCCCTTCTCCGCCCCTATTTTTGACCGAATTGCAAAATGTTTTATCTTTTAAGCTATGAGTCACAATGAAATTCACTCTTTATACTAATATATCGACTTCTATATGAATTAGAAACTCGTAAACTCGGTATAATTTACACTAACTCGAGTAATTTCTATAGTTTAATAGTTTGTATAATCTAAATATTATAAATTTACAATCAACTTAACTATAGTTCAATAGATTAAAATTGTAACGACCCTAAATTTCTGTTAACTTAAAGTCGAAACCATTTTCATAACATTATCTCTTATGCAAAAATAAACATTTAAAACATGTTCGTACAACAAGGTCTTTAAAGCAGCATAAACGAAAAACAAACAGAGAGGAAGAAAAGAAAAAAAATCTGTAGATTATGAGATCCCACATCAATTGGAGAATAGAACGAGCATTGTTTAGAAGAATGTTTTAAAAATCTTGAGGGGAAGTCCGAAAGGAAAAGTCCAAATAGAACAATATCTACTAGCAGTAGGCTTGAACCGTTACAAAATATTATAAAACTTACCCAAAAGTATGGGGATCTATATATATATATATATATATATATATATATATATATATATATGAATAATCATTATAAATTAATTTAAATTATGGGTATGAAGATTGGAATCCAATTTTGTGAAAGGGAAGAGAACCTACATAATGGTGGGTTCATCTCACATGTAAGTGCTCCCCATGCATCTAATTGATATGACTAAAAGTATATATTAAAAATTATATTGTATACTTTAATTCATTATTTTTCTTCTCTAATGATTATTGTGACAAATTATTATATGGTTGTTGTCTAAGATATTAAAAGGCACATAACAAATATTCATTCATTTTGGACACAACATATCTTGTATTGATGGTTAGCAAATATAATTTTAAATATATTTTTGTTTCCAAAAATGGAAATAATGATTTATTTAAGATTTTGGTTTTAAGGAGAAATGTTTTTTAATGTCGTGCTTTTAAAGGGAATATTAGGAATGATCGAACCGAGATTAGGATGTAATATTTGTAAGAGGAAGAACGAAATGTCTAGAGAAAATAACGAGTTTTATTTTAAGCGTTTGAAGTTTGTTTCAAACCTACCCTGAACATTTTTACCGTTAAATTCATAGATGAAAATGGTTTGTCTACGAGCGTTCAGAAAATCAACTAAAAAAATTCGATCAACTCAACTTAACTTGTACCGTTTGTGTCGGGTTAATGTTCAAGTAAATAAAAATTTTATAAGTTGGGTTGGGTCAGGAGGGTCAAAAAATGCAAACACACGTAGAATGATGGGACCTATCATTTAAAATCGTTTTCTCTTAGGTGGCTTTCCAATCGGGGCAAATTGGATGTGTAGTTCTTCTCTACACACGACCCACACGTGCGAGCATGGACCCACCAGACGGGCTTGCACACTCCCTAAGTCTGCTGGTTAGGCTAACTTCTCTAGGTTGTTGTCGGACACTCGGAGGGAATAGTGACCATCGTTGCACCATGCTAAGCATGTTAGTCATTCTTGTCTCATACTATATGTGTCCGTACTCATAAAAAAGAAAAAGTATCTCAATGCACGTGAACCTACAAATATGCATGAGATCCCCATATTTTCTTCGTTAATCATGTAGGACAGCCTTCATTCTTTCATCACATATCACACTCGATAATATGCATGCATAAACTTTCATACATCATTTCACTCATAACATAACTTTCAAATCATAGCATGAATATTGTGTTTCGTAGCTTTTTCTTATTTCAAAACATTTCATAGCATGTCATAGCATAACATATTATAGCACATCATAGCAGCATTTCATTTGTACCATCATATCATTTCAAATCTCATATAATGACACATTCATAGCATCACATCCCATCACATCACATCACATTACATCACAACACAAGGCATAACACACATACGACACGTGCAAGGTTACTGTGCACGTCTCATCATACATAAAACAATTCTTCCAACTGGACTGATAGTAGTCCCTTACTTGACTGGCCAAGGCTAAAGCTACTAAGCCTTAATGCTAGCTTAACATTGTTGTCTGAAATTTAATTATAACTTAGCCGAAATGTACGTCGGTCTGGAGCTATTAGAAAATGTATTCTCCAATTAGCTTCAAACCGCTAATGTGGAATGAAAAGGAGACTAAATAACCTCCGTTTTATAGTGGAGCCCAACTCCCCACTCTCTCAACATAACTGAACCGTGACATAAAAGAAAATGGTTTTTCTTCTTCATTCGAGAGTCGTACATTTAGAGCTGAGCTAGAATAGCTAATGTAATAATCAAATTCATCATTATTATTTTCCCAGAAATTCTCCCAACATTTTAATGATTCATATGAATCTTTCCCAAAACACGACATGTTACATATTTGTTGTGTACAAAGCTACAAAAATGTCCTCTGTCCCTTGAAACCTCCAAGAAACTCCCTACCTTTTACATATATCCCTTCAAAATACTAAGAATCAATGCAATAATATTAATATTATTTCCAAGTGGCCAAACCTTTTGTGTTCCAAACACTTCAATCATCTCTCTTTGAAAGAGAAATAACATGTTTTTTTTTTCTTTTCTTTTTTTTTTTTTTTTTTTTTTTTTTTTTTTTTTTTTTNGCCTAGGATTTTCTTCTCTTTTTAGAAAATATGGTTGTTATCATCAATTAAAACCATAACTTAGGACATGTTTGGATTTGAACTTTTAGTTCTTTTTCGATTTTCTATTGGGTCTTTGAAAATGACTATTTATACTAAATATCTTTGTCATCGCTACATTTAATATCTACACGCATATAAGATAAGGAACTATTATTATGATACCCGAGTAAATGAGAGGTACATGAATGAATCAGAACCATATCCAAATGAGAATGATCTTTAAAACATGAAATTTGTTATACTTATACTAACATGATGCAAATTTCTTTCCACTGGTTTAATCATAAGAACTTCCATAACTAAGCTGTTTGACTTGAATCAATTTTATATGGGGTGATCTCGTAAGAATCTTTCAAAAAAGCATATGGAGTAAGAAAAAAGGATCATAAAATGACTCGTGTTAGTCTGTCATGATAGTTTTCATTCTCACTCTTAGAAGTAATTGAAGTCGAGCAGAAATGTGGTCATATTGCAGGAGATGTAAGAGAATACCGAAACTAACAGGGGTCGAATCCAAATTTATATTCCAATTCGAATCGTGAGTAAGAAGTGTTACAACTTAGCGTGGCTACTTAATTCTTCCCTATAGGTTATTAAGCAAATCTATTGAACTTATTTCTTTGATGGGATTACTTAAAATTAAACAATCTTACATGCTTTTGAGTATCTTGGATTCATTGTACAATATGCATCTTCTCAAAATTAGAGACCAAGACAATGCATTTGGGAGATTTTGTTGCATTCTTATTGTCTTACCAATCCAATTTTCATTAATATAACTTCACCAACTTTATTTCGAGTATCCATGAACAAAATAAGTGAAAGAATTTTAAATTCTATTTATTCCCCAACCAAAACCAATCATAAAACCCTAGAAATCATGGACTTCTTCAAATTATTTCCAAAAACAATTTTTTTAAACTACCCTTATCAAAGATATCCTATGGTAGTGATAGAAAGCCGCTAGAGAGATCGAGAGATCAATATAACTACGGGCATATATTACGAGCTAAATATTTTTCGACTTCAATAAAAAATATATATATATATATATTCCTTGTTTGGACGTATTCAAGAGATGACATTTCTCAACTTAGTTATGAAGTGAATAGTTATATTCTTGTCGCTACTTTATATAGCATCCAAACTATACGTCTTCATTGTACCTTAAAATTCTCGTTCTTGTTCTTGAAGAACATATATAGTATATGCATGTTTTTTCTTGCACATGCATGCCATTATATTGTATACAAAGTATGTGATCCACATCAACTTCTTTTCCTCTCACTTTTTTCCTATAAATTTGCCATGATTTATGTGTGCAAGCCTACAAAATAGTACCTTGATTAGACTCTTCCATGAATAGGGTCTTTCCTTTAGGGAGTGGGGGACTGAAGAACAAATGGGAGTATTGATTCCCCATTCATGAACCTGCCATCTATATTCACCCATTTGGCTTATTAATTGAAAATGATATCTAAAAAGTTAGGGTTTTGTGTGGGGTTTATACCTAAAAGTATGAATTTGATACCCATTTTCTTTAGTAAAAAGTTATTGTTTAATAGCTTGGTTGGTGGGTTTTGAATATTTTTGCCTCTATCTATCTTCATTGGGAGTTTGGTGTGTAGTTGGTTTCCAATTAGGTTAAGAACTTGGAATGTTGACCAAATCCTTGTTGGGTTTTCTTTGTTGCCATCATATAATCAGATTCCAAACCAAATCTCTAACAAAAAAGTAAATCATGGAGTTCAAAAGGCAAGTGTTTAGTCACTTGAATAATCTTGTGCTATTTGTGGCTTCGTTGTCCATTCATCTTAACCAATGATTCAATTTGGCTGGGTGGTCAAAGAAATAAAAACTAAATAATCTAGATGTATGTCTAAGTTCAAATTATCATGGTTCAATTGATTAAAGCATATATATAGTCTTTAGAGTCGTCTCATAGTTAAGTTCGGCCTTCTCTGTTTGTCTCTTGCCCACGTCCTAACTCTAAGCTCTTGGCAAATGAGCTTGGTTCTTGTTTACTAATGGGTAAAACTCCTAACATTGAGGTTTCAACACACGACACTAATAAACGTGGGAGAGTCTTGGCTTTAACCTACAACTAACTCTAATTTTGACAACACAACTGTCGTGTCGATACTAACACTCTTAACGCACTTATGATGCCTCCATTTGACCCTGGGGTTTTTCTAACTGACATTCTTGTCTGGCTAAATACACAAAGTGTGGCTCTGAAACCAACTATCACGGTCGTACATTTTCAAATATGTGGCATCGTGATTGAGACATGCTCACGACAATCCTTGAGGGGAACTCAAGTCTCGTATACAGTTTTTGCCCATCTTTGTGCCTTCGTCAGACCTTAGGCGAGGATCGTCTTCACCAGTCAAATACAATTTGTGCAGACTCCAAGCTCATTCAGCCACAGATAAGCTAATCAAAGCACGTCACGTGTTTTTCACCAGGTGCGAGTACACAACCCTAGCACGTCTGTAGTCGTGCGTTGAGGCATGTGATGCATGCTTGTAAGTGTACTTTTGTCCTATTGACCTCCGTTTGTTAATTTATCATCCTGATTTCAATATTAATCCTAATTTTATTTGAACTAGGACATATTAGAGAAATTTTACAGCCCTTAAAGTGTGGAAAAGCTAGCTCGGAAGGCACGGGTCATCCAAGTAACCACACGATTTTAGGCAAGTAATACTTGTATGGATAGTTAAGACAAGCTAACATACCAGCATTCCTTACCTTAGGTGGTTATAAAATGCATGTTAAGGACTTCGAAAGGGTATGCTTGGATGAATATGTATTGTATGTATTTTATTATAAAATTACCGCTATGCCCCTAGGTTGAAATTTTCGAGAAGCATGTTATCTTATATATTATGCAAAGCGAGGTAGATAATATGCATGATTAGAATATTAATTGGGCAATTTGGATGAGTACGTTATGCATGATGTAAGAAATTACCACAATGCCCTATATTGTTTTATATGTTTTCTGTTGTGTTAGAAAGAAGTATGGGCTATTGTGATCTGCAGCTCAGGTGATTGGTTGATGTTATCTTTTTGTTTAGCTTGTTTGCTTGTATGTGTACATGATACAATATGTGTTAGCTCAAGATAGTTCTCTAGGTCAGAATGCCTAGTCAAATGATGACCTAGGTCAGAATGCCTAGGTCAGAATGCCTCCCGTATACTGAACACCTTAGGATTAAGTTACCTAGTCGCCCTAAGAATCATCCTCATCAACTCCCAGATATAACTAAGGAGAAGTTTGAATTCTGGATTATGTACTTAGGTGATCAATAGGAATATCTCCGTAGAAAAGCATGTATGAGAGATCTAAGCTAAGATTAGGGTGCTACAGTAAGTACGGTTGAAAAGTTGACACAGGTCACTATGTTTCCAGTAGACCTTGAACCCCAAGATCATGAGCGATTAGAGGTTTAGACCAGTGTGAATCCAAGGATTGGTTTGGCCTGAGGAGCTAACCTAGAACGTCCTGAAAATGAGAGATTGGATTTAAATTGCTTAGAGACCTAGAAGACCACTACTGCAACCTTGGAGAAGAATAAAGGTAGCTTGTAGGCCGATAACAACCGGTATAGTGTTTGCAGAGCTTCCACCTCCACTTCTGCTCGATACAGTACTGTTGAGCTAGACATGAGCCGATTAGGGACGTATGACCTAAGAAGAGTTTGGTTGGATTACCCTGCGCGATGGATTCATCCTATG
Source organism: Cucurbita pepo subsp. pepo (assembly GCF_002806865.2). Classification (NCBI taxonomy): domain Eukaryota; kingdom Viridiplantae; phylum Streptophyta; class Magnoliopsida; order Cucurbitales; family Cucurbitaceae; genus Cucurbita; species Cucurbita pepo. Next base: position 6,928,096 of record NC_036646.1, read on the forward strand.
GGAGGACGTTGATCATGTGAGTAGTCAGTAGAGCTAGTACGTACACGGGGTAGCGCTCCTGACCTTGGGCAACTAAATAGCTTGTGGGATGGGTTTGTCAGCTACCTCCCATGGGTGACGAGCAGGCTAGAACTCACCATGTTATCCCCACATGTTAGAGAGTGTTCATTAAGATTGCACCTCAAAACAAGATATCGGTTACTACTACGTAGGCTAAGCTAGCTACCCAAGACTGTGCACAACAAGAGCAATTCACCTACAACCTAGAGTAGAGCCCAAGATATCCTGCTAGGTGTGCTTACGGGGGATATTTATATAATCACCTCTTGTCCCTTTTCAAGTGTTCACAAATGGCCGGTCGAGGTGGATGAGCGTTCGAGAGCTATGCGGTCACAAAAGGAGTCATTCTGGAACAGTACTCCACTTTTACATTTTGGAGTCTTTTGTATTTTGTTTTATAATTGTATCCCAAACTTGTTTCCCCATTTATAATATTTTGAAAGAACGATCATATAATTGAATATTTTTTTATTTAATTTTAGTTTCTTATCCTTCGTTCTCAAAAGCAAAAAAAATGTTCCCAAATTTTTTACCTTTACATTAGCATTAGCATGACGTTCTATACTTCGATAAGCTAAAAGCGGGTCGTTACACATGCTATTTCTTGAGCCCAGTTTCATAGGCTAACACAGTCGTTTGTGCAATGCTCGATCCTTCCCTTCCATCGTCCATGAATCCATAAACTTTCAAATTTATTTTTTTGAAAAAACAAAATCATTTCACTTTTTCTTCTTCAACCATGTTTGCATTTTGAGAGCCTTGAGCCAAGCATTGGCAATAATGAAATAGTTTCCATTTTTGTTTGTATGAATGATGAAAGGGTTTTCTTTTAGATAAAGGGTATACTAAAGCAATGGATAGCTATCAATAATGTTAAAAAGATGAGCATTGTCCCCAGTTAAGGTATCAACATCACCTTCCAACTTGCATACCTAAACCCTTCTCTTTGATATCCATTCATTTCTTGATACAACACCATCATCATCCCCTTCCCATTTATGAGTTAGATGTTACCGATTATTGCTAGAGACTTACCATCCTCGCTGGCACACCGTTCGAATACTTCATTCTCCTCTCAAATTAATGGAGAATCTCACAATCCACTCCCCTTGGGGTCCAGCTTCCTCGCTTGCTCACTGGTCAATGTCTGCCTCTATACCATTTGTAACAACACATGTCTACTACTAGCAGATATTATCCGTTGTGGCCTATTATGTATCACTTTATATACTTATCAGGAATGCTTCATTCTAGGAGTCACACCCTTATAAGAAATGCCTTGTTCTAGGGAAGACGTACCGTTCGAATACTTCATTCTACTCTCAAACCGATTTAGAATCTTACAATCCACTTTCTTTGGGGCTCGGCGTCCTCATTGAAGCACCATCCGGTGTTTGGCTCTGATATAATTTATAACACCAAAATCCGCCACTAGCAGATATTGTCCGCTTTGGTCCGTTACATATCGCTGCCCGCCTCACGATTTTAAAACGTGTTTGTTAGGGAGAGGTTTCCACACTCTTATAAAGAATGTTTCGTTCTCTTCTCAAACTCAGGTAAGATCTCTCTTACGAGATATTTTTGCATGGGAAATTACTAAAACTAAGACAAAAAAATATCTTAGGGGATATTTTGAGTTTTGAAATTTGTGTATAGGTTCAATGGCTGAAAGCTAAGTATGAAACATGAGGATTGAGTTTGGCAAGTACTTCTCTGTCATCTCTTTCCTCTAATTCTATCCAACTATTTTATCCATTTTATCCTATTTATGTCTTTTTTTTTTCAATCTGTTTTCGACTAAAATAAGATTATTATGTCCACCTAATTCATTTTCTAAATTAATTCTCAACATGTTCTAAATTGTAATCAAGACATTAATCTCGTACATGATGTTGATACTCACTTCTAACACGGGTTCTTTTAAGATACATGTTTGTCACAAATTTGTGTTAAATAGGTTCGTGATATCCGAATAAATGATAAGTACATGAATGAACTGAAATCACATTCAAATGAAAGTGATCTTAAAGATATGAAAGATACGAAAGACTCGAAAGAATTGAAAAATATTATCTATACCAATAAAATGCATATTCTTTTTGGTGGCTCAATCATAGGAATGCAAAAATTAAGCATGTGAGTGGTAGCAGGATGCAGGAGAACGTTGGGTCCATTAGGCATTGAATTCGTATTTCAAATCCTGATCTAAATTTTGGTCATGAGATATTACAAATGTTATCAAAACAGGACCTCTCCTAGTAGATCTGATTCGAAGATGAACCAAGATAGAAGTTATTGGACATATCACGCCTGAGGGCTATATGAATGAACTAAGACCACTTAGATTCGAACCTCAGACTCTTTCTTCAATGATATAATATTTTAATTAATTGAATTGTCCATGTAACGGCTAGTATATATATATATATATTTCAATGCAGTCGTCGGAAAAGGCGAGAATTTAGGGGGACGTTTTATGAAATTTATTTATTAATATAACATATATGATAGACAAGTTAAGATTTTTTTTCTTAAATAATAAAAAAAAACTTAACTACTCAACCCAATGAAATCCAATGCAAAAATAGGAGGTTTGGTTGGGTTGTGAACTTTATTAGTGTGCTCAAGCTACCAATCCAAATAACTCGAATTATGGAGGTGGTTCAAAAGATTTATCCAATCCAACATGTGTACACCCCTAAACATGAAGGTGATATACATAATGTGAGATCCCACATCGATTGAAGAGAAGAACGAAACATCCTATAAGGATGTGGGAAACCTCTCTCTAGTAAACACATTTTAAAAACTTTTAGGGGAAACCCGAAAGAAAAAGTCCAAAGAGTACAATATCTGCTAGCGGTGGGTTTGAGCCGTTACAAATGGTATCAGAGCTAGACACCGCACGATGTGCCAACAAGAAGGTTGAGTGTCACAATCGCGGTTTCTAAGCAGCGGATTTGGCGATTGTGCGGCACCCACTTTCAACACTGAGTGAGTCAAGCCAAGCCTACTTCAAGTCACGTTGCCAACGGTTGGGCAACGTGAATACAAACCTCGGGTCTTGATTTCAAGAGAAGATTTTAGAAAGAGGGGGAGAGAGGTTTTGGAAAAAGAGTTGAAAGCAAGAGAGAGAGATTGTTATATAGCGTGCAAGCAAAAACACAACAACAGCGGCTCAGTATATAGTTATTTCGAGTAGGGAGACTCTGACAACTAGTCGCATCTCCCTATAGTACATTTTGAGGCATTTCATGTCTACCCGGCATAGCCATGACATCACCGAAACTCCATCCTCTTAAAGAAAACAAGAAAGAAATAATACAACATGAAAGCGGTAAAAAAAAAATAATAATAAAGTAGTACAAGACAAAGGTTTCGGCGTGTCACGGGTGTCACGGTCATGCTCGTCCAAGGCATGTTGCCCATGGCCGCATGCCCATGACAAACCCAACCTTTCATGTCTTATCATATTCTAGTGTTTTACTTTTGTATTTCTAGGAAGTATGACTTTTCAGAAATATAATGTCTACACCTGTCAGACATGAAATGCCTCAGAATGTACTGTAGGGGAATACGACTAGTTGTCAACTTCTCCCTACCCAAGGTTATATACTGTGAGCCGTTGTTATTTCTCTCTTGCTTGCTTATATAGCGTCTCTTTCAAAAATCTCTCTTTCGAAAATCTCTCTCTGCCCTCGTTTTCTAAAACCTTCTCTTAAAATCGAGGTCAGAGGCTCGAGCATACGTCGCTTGGCCGTAGGCGATGCAAGAACGAATTGGCCTAGCTCACTTGTCGTTGGAAAGTGAGTGCGGCCCAATCGCAAGTCCTTGGACAACCATTAAAAGTGCGATTGTGACAATGGGCATGCGGCCATGGGCGACATGCCTTGGACAAGCATGACCGTGACACTGAGCCCCAAAGGGGGGTGGACGTGAGGTGAAGACACTGGGTCCCAAAGGGGGGGTGGATTTGGTGGTTGTCCCAAATCGATTGGAGAAATGAATGAGTACTAGCAAGAACGCTGGGCCTCGAAGGGGGTGGATTGTGAGATCCCACATCGATGGGAGAGGAGAACGAAACACCCTATAAAGCTGTGGAAACCTCTCACGAGCAGACACATTTTAAAAACTTTGAGGGGAAACCTGAAAGAAAAAATCCAAAGAGGACAATATCGGCTAGCAGTGAGCTTGGACCGTTACACATAGAGCCGATATATATAAAATTGAAAGAAAAGTCGGTGAAGAAAGTTGAACGAAAATGACATGGTATTTAGAAACTCTTAATGAACTAATTTGAGACCAAAAAGATGTATATGTTGACTTGATGTGGCACAACATCAAATGCCTTGTCACCCAATGCTTCTTCCTTATCTTATATTACACAATTCCAACTTTATGCACATTTTTCCAATGCTAATCAAATTTTTAATTTTAATTATCTTATTAAAATTAATAAATATCATCAAGCCCTAAAGAAAAATTAAATTTTTTAAAAAAAACTAAAAATCAATAATTGGACTAATATAAGTTCTTCTCGAACCCTATTCATAAATATAAAGACTCGAAGATACTCACTTCTCTCAAATATTAAAATTCTACAACTCTGTTAAGTAAGCGCTAAATATTACAGAATAGACAACTGTTCGGTAAAATCTACTAATGTGCTAGAGATGTTTATATGACTCGATAACTAGACTAACTTGGACTAACCAACTCGAACCATAAATGTTCAGTTGGGTTAGATTTTTTTCAGTTTGAGTATGGTTGAATGTTTAAAAAATCAAATTTCGCTCGTGGGTTGACATTTTTTTATCGGGTCAACTCAACAAACCTGAAAATAGAGTTACAGTTCAACTCTACCCTACTTTTAAAAGATTAAGAATATTTAACCTTTGTAACCGATGTTACTACTTGAATTTTATGAGATTTTATATAACATGTACAGTGAATAAGTATAACTTTTTTAAAATAACTAAAAATGGGAACAACCCAGTAACCTAACCTGAAAATAGAGAGTTTCGTTAAATTGGGTTGTGAATCCTATTGGAGTTATGGGTCACCAACCCAATTAACCCGAAACTTCGAGTTGGTCCAAAAGATTTTTCTAACCTAACCTAACCTAACCCGTCTACGTTCCTAGTTGTAAGTTAGTCAAAATTTTACAAATATCGAAAACATAAGAAAAGTGATTAATACTAAAATAAGGGAAAAACAAAGTAAAGCATATGGAAATAAGGAGGATGTTGGATCCAAAAATAATGTTGTCTGTGCTTTAATAAACAGGACAAAAGAAAATCTTATGCCTTTTTAGTTCTAATCTTTGGCCAAACAAACAATTAACCCTTTAATTCAAAGCTTAGGACACATTAAAAAACTAAATTCTTCTTCTTATAAAGTTATAGCTAGCCTAACCGTGCGCTCTTGTTTCTTCGTGTCTTCCTTTTCTACTCATCTTTTTCGGTATTTGATGTCCTCGACATTTCTCCGCTTCCCCTATGACGTCCATTCATTCAAGTAACATCGATATAGGGCATGGTGAGGCAGTCTCCTGCATTCTCGGGATAAGTTTGGTAAGCATACATACCTAGCTCAGTCATTAGAGTTAGAGTCCACTCACAGGTAATTGTTATAGGAGAAGCAGAAACGTGTACTTGATGTTCTCGACATGACTATGTTACCTACTCTTCTTGAAGTGCTTATCTGATGTTCTCGACATTCCTCTACTTCCCCTGTGACATGACTACGTTGTCTACTTGTTTTGAAATGTTTACCTAATGCCCTCGACATTCTTATGTTCTTTTCTACGTTTTCTTTATCGTATGGATGCAAGGGAATGTCGGGAGCATATATGTGTCGAATCCAAAATTTAAATCTGGGGCTCGGGTAGACTTTCTTGTCCTCATCTTTGCCACCAATTCTATTTCTCGTTCCTAGAAAATTCTCCATTTATTTTTATTGAGGTTATCAAGTCTCTACAAGATACTATTTCTTGTTTAATTTCTTTTTTAAAATTTCAAAATATTTTATTTATTATTTATTATTTTATTTTTTTTGTGGGGGAGAAAAAGGTAATTTTATACTCAACAATATTTAAAATAATAATAATGTGATTATTTATTTATTTATTTATTAAAAAGTAACAGTAAAAAGATGTTAACAGCTTTGTGTAGGCCTAAGCCATTTTCTTGTATAAATATGTAAACGCAGAGCTTCCCGTTTGTTTCCATGGCGTACTACCAGTAGCAGTCAACAACCACTTCATCTTCTTCATTCTCCTTTCCTTTCAATCTCACCGGAAAATGGAGCAAAACTGGCGAGTCCGTTTAGGAATTCCAAGGTTCCGTTCCCGGAGATTGGAAGAGGAAACACCGGCCAAACACACCTGTTCCAGCGCCGGAACTTTCGACGTTAATAACTTCTCCGACGTCTTCGGCGGTCCGCCTAGGACCATCCTCTTCAGGCAATTCTCCGACATGTTTGAGAGTAAAGACTCCACTTCCTTCTACGAAGAAATATTCCGATCCACTGAGTTTGTTTCTCAGCCGCAGAAACGCGGACGGAGCTTGCCGGCCTTTAGAATCCCCGTTAAGGAGGATAGGTTTTACCGAGATGTTTTTGGATCGGATGACGACCGGCGGTCGAGAGATAGGTCGGAGCCGTGCTCCAAGGAATTCACCAGATCGAACTCGTCTTCCGACCTCAGCCCTCTCCGGCCGATCATCGGTGAGGATGTGGCATTCCCTTCCTCGTCTTACAATCACAGGTTGGTAGTGTTCTGCAGAAAGTGAGGGGCCGGACCCCTATTTTGGATTATTCAATTGGACATGTATGCCCCTAAGGCTTAGGTCATTTTTCATCTCTTGTTTGATATTGTTTGGCTGTTTCTTGCGAGTAATTTAGGAAACTGATGATCAATCTAGGTTTGATTCATAGCAGTAAGTTTATGAAACTAACAACCAATTGTGTTTCGTTGATGATTTTGCTTAGACTTTAATCATAAAGCTCATGTTTGATTGCAATATGTCTGTAAATTGATACTGTTTTGAAGCTTGATTTGACCAGCATTGTCTTGTACTTTGTTTAATGTGATTATTTGTTCCCATAATTTCGTTTGACTGAAAGAATTCAATATCTACCTCCTGATTGAAATAGGCCAAGCAATGTTCCAAATCAATGGAACTCATACAATACCATGTTCAAGGAACAAGAAATGCCACAGTTTCCGCCTGATCTCTCCGCCCAAATCGATAACCCGTATGTGGAAGATGAATATGATGATTGTTGTAGAAGCTCATACCATGGATTTGAAGAGTATGTGTCGTCCCAAGAAACCGTTATTATGGCACCAAATTCATTCAGAAGTATCAAAATCTGTGTGAATGATTTGGAACTAAACTCCCCATCATCTGCTGATTCCTCACTCTGTGAAGATCCAGTTTATTATGGTGGTATTCATGGTAACGTTTTACCAGAAGACGATGACGACGACGATGACGAAGATGGTATGAGCTCTTATGTCATTGAGATAAATTCCATCAATAGAGAAGAATATAGAGAAGAGGTTTCTATAGATGAAGCAATTGCTTGGGCTAAATCAACGTATCAAAGTCCTGCATCTGAGACAGATTTGAGTGTTAGACAACAAGAAAGTGAGCAATCTGGGGAAGAAGAAGGTATAACTTCAGTAACAACGCCTGTATTTTCACTCACAGCCTGTTGAATATCAATATGTTCAAAACTGAAAATCCTAACACTATTCTCCTTTTTGTATTCTGCAGGAAGACCTGTTCTGTTTGAATTTGCAGATCAGCAATTGGATCGAGACGGATCGTTGCAGACTGAAGAGGTAATTCGTCTGAATTTCTACACCAACATATTGCAATTCGTCTAAATTTTAGTAAAAAATGTATTCTGTATCATACTTCGGAGAATATATGCATCCAGTTGGTTAAACTTCTTTCTCATAATGATTTAAAGCAATTGGTTACAAAGCTATATTGCTCTGCTAACCTGTTGTACTACTTTCTTCCTCAGACACAGCGGAGAGATGTAAAAGTTCAAGAAGGAAAGCCACTGGTCGACATCAATGTAAGTAATTAGCACAGAGCTTCATAGTTTTAAACATAGCATCATTTCATTTTGCACTTGAATATTTTCTTGATCGACTGGTTCCTACTGGTAATTCCAAATTTAGGGAAAGAAAAAAGCATCCAAGCTAGTTAATTAACGCAAGATCATACAAAATTGTTGTCTAATCATCATCGATGTACAAGACCTGAAAAGGGCTAGTTTATTTTCAGGACTGAACATATTGTTCATATTCTTTCTGGCTAAGTAATGAGTTTCTGATCTCTGTTTATCCTCGTAATGTCAAATAACAGAGAGAAGTGGAAGGATTGGATGAAAAAATAAAGTTATGGTCAGGAGGGAAGGAGACCAACATCCGCTTGCTACTTTCTACGCTTCATTACGTAAGTTCTTCGTCGTCAAATAACATCATGGACATCTCCCACTTCATGCTAACCCTTGAACTAACGACATGCAACCATTTTGTGTTGGATCAATACAGATATTGTGGTCAAGTAGTGGATGGTCTCCTATATCTTTGACAAACCTGATTGGAAGCTCACAAGTGAAGAAGGCTTATCAAAAAGCAAGGTTATGTCTCCACCCAGACAAACTACAGCAAAGAGGAGCGACAATGCTGCAAAAATATGTTGCAGATAAGGCTTTTGCCATCCTTCAGGTAACTCCTCTTTGCTCATTCAATATAATTACTGAACATCCAAGAATGCATCTGGATTAAAAAAGAAGAAAAGTAGAATGCTATTTGCAGGATTTTGATTTTATTAGTTACTGTTTTGTAGGATGCGTGGTCTGTATATATATCCCGAGATGTCTTCCTAAACTAGAGCCTAATTTGGGATCTTTTGGGAACTCATTTTGAGTGTGAAGTTCAAGAAAGTAGCAAGCAAGTCTGGAACAACCCATTTTTGCATTAAGAATCTGAGAGCCACCCTGATTACGTACGAAGAAAGTTGTGCATAAAACCGAAATCGGGTTCACCACGGCCTGTATGTATGTAAGATATATCTACTTATACTTATGTAGTGTATGTGTAGATTCATATTTCATTTGTGCAGCAACGTTCATATTGCAGAACACTTGTGCTTTGCATATGTACAAACACATTTGGACAGATTTCAATACATATTAATCAAGTAGAATGTTCAATCAGTATGATTCTGTTTTTTGCTACCTTAAGAATTAGTGATTTTTAGACAGATCCATGCAGAATATTTGAGGAGCCGAACTGAGTTTCAACCTCTAGTGCTTAACCTGACTTGAGCTAGGTATGCATAACAATAGATGTAAGTAAGTTGATAGTCATCAAGTTGAAAAATGATGATCAAAATTAGGAAAACTCTGGTCTATACAGTGAATTCATTGCTGGAAACATTAGAACATGAAAGATTGATGTGATAGGTGATGATTATCATCAAATTTTGGAGGATTAGGAGTATGAAACCTAGACCCAAAAAACCTATATCATGATGAAGAACTCAATGGATTGAAGTTCCTCTGTTTCTAAGCCCCTTCTCTTAACAACTCTCTAAACTCATCATCTGTGGATTTGAGCATAAGTGACAAAGACACATCCTTACCACTCTGCTCAGTCTCCACATACCTAGGCTTTATCCTCTTCTCCAAGCTAAACGAAAAATACTGAGGAAAACCCTCAAGCTCCTCCAATTTTCTATGCATCTCACCAGAGAAGTACTCAAACTTCGGCTTGAAGTTATTTTCAATGCTGAAAGTAAGCAGTGCTGGACATCTCAAAACCATCCCCACAATGGCACTCTTAGAAAACCCCAAACTCCCCAAATATGTCAGCTTAGGAATCAAGGTCTTCTCCACACTAGAAACCAGCAACACAGGATCATGGTAAGCCAAGGCCTCCAAATCCTTCAACCCAAGTCTTTGAAGGTAAAACAGAGTAGGTTTCAGCTGATCTTTGGCACTGGAAGCAAGCAACCTAGGGCATTTGTTGATAGCCCTTCTGAAATTCTGATCTGGGACTTTAAGATCTTCAGAAAGGAAGGTGAAAACTGGGATTAGATCAGTTTTGACATCAGAAGTGAGGACTTTAGGACACATTCCAAAGATCTTGGCGAAGTCCTTTTGGTGAATGCCTTTGGATTGGAGGAAGGAGATGACAGAGTGAATGGATTGAAGAGTTGCAGAGTGGAGAGATGGGTTGAGAGAGAGGGCCTTGCCGGCGTCGACGCCCATGACTTCGAGGCAGAGGATTTTTTCTTTGGTTTGGGAAGAGAGAGTGGAGTGAAGAAGAGGAGGAGGATGCTTGTGGAAGAGGGTTGTGGGTTTGGCTGATAGGAAGAAAGGGTTTGGTTGGTGTGAGTTTGAGGGCGAAGAAGAAGAAGAAGAAGAAGAAGGCTTCTGAGAAGAAGAGAAACAGAGAGAAGAGTGGAAAGGAGTTGCAGGCATGGTGGAGGGTGGAGAGAATGGGGTGTTGTGAAGAACATGGATTTTATGGATATTTAGGGGAAATTTGGAGGAAGATGATTGGTCAATAATGGATTTCCAAGATTCTTTGTTTGGGTCAGAAAAATCGCCTCAAACTTTCTCTGTGGATTTGTCATGTGAGATACATTTGGATTTGAATTTTTTTTTTTTTTCTCGCTGAATTAATAAAAATATCTCCAATTTCGTACTTTTTCTCTTAAAAATTTTAAACAAAAATGCTCTTACTATTAGCGTTAATACTTTGTTCGAAAGATATTAGACTTTAAAATGTTCAAAAACACTCTTACAGGTCGTACTGTGTTTAAAAAACACATATAAAGTTTCGAAAGTAACATTAATACACTTAACGTTTATTTTTAAAAAAAATGTTCAAAACAATATTTACCATGAATGAAAACTGTCTATCTATATAAACACGTCAAAATACAGTCAACATAGATAAATAAATAAACAAATTCTTTTTTTTTTCTTTTTCAATTTAAAGGGCATTAATGAAATTTTTTTGAGTTCTAGAATATTTTTGAGACAAGGTGTAAGATCTCACGCCGATTAAAGAGATGAACAAGTACCCACGAGAATGATAAATCTCTCCCTAGAAGAGCATTTTAAAAACTTTGAAGGAAAGCTCGAAAAGCCTAAAAAAGACAATATTTGCTAAGGGTGGACTAACGACGTATTGATTATTTTCATCCAAATTTAACAATAAGGTATGTTTTTAATTTCAGAATATAATTAATACTTTCAAGAATATTTTTGAGACAAACAACATTAAAAAATTATTTTTATCAATTTTAGATAGTTTATTACTAAAATAATAAAGTTTTTACTTCAAGAAAAAAGAAATCATACTTCCATTTGATCGAATGAAGGTATTTTGATGGTCGAGTCCGATTCTATGATCTTAACAACACAAAGGTAGAAAGCATTTTAACAAGAAAAATTTGTAGTCATCAACAACAAAGTGCTGATGAAATGCCATCCATGGAACAATTCAATCTAACATATCTTCATAAGCTACAACATTTCAAGAGTCTTTAATATTACAATATTCAAAAAAACGAACCCATGATCGACTCTGGATAACGACCTCGACGAAGATAGTAAAACGAGGCTATAATTACAACAGTTGACACAAACAGAGAGATGATACTGGTACTACTAAAACTGCAAAACTCATAATTGAGCAGCAACAGAGATGAACAGTTCATAAATACAATGAGTAAGGTTCTCTAGTATTCTCCAAATGGCACACAATCAAAACTATCTTTTGAGTAGCAGATAGATACTAGTAGTTGTAGTTGCACCAAATAGGTGCTCAAATACTATTACTTTGAGTAGGTTTTACTTAGCACTGCAAAAAGAAATGATGGGGAGAGCTAAGTCAGAATCACGCCCTCGTTGCCTGGCTTCCTTTCTCGACGACGTATTTTTTGAAATTTGAGGCTGATCCATCACCAGAAAACTAGCAGATTGCTGAGAAGTAGAAATGTATAATCAGCAGCTATTTCATAAAGTTAAGAGATGAGAAATTTGGGTTTGTGAATACTTTCAATTGGAAGCTAAGCCTCAAGATTTCCCCTGGCTTCTGCTTGCTGAGTGTTGTCGCAGCAGTTTTTTACCATGATGATCATCCTGCAAGAGCATCACAATCTTTCAGTTCCTCAGAACAATAACAATAAAACAAGAAACAGAGAGGCGTCTTTCCGAAGACTATTTGTTTATACAAAGACGGGCTGATTCAAGTGCATACGCCACTAATATCAGACTCAACAAAGACTGAGGATGGGATTCTCTTACGAAAGTGGCCAAGAATCATCGCCCAAAACCGAAGAAAGAAAGACAACAAAAAGAAAGAAAGGGGAGAATTGGTAAGGGGTAGAGTATGCTTCATTCAGTGATTTGATATACAAATATTGTTTTATTTTCATTCCAAACAGGATTTCCTGCAAGATACTAAGAAAGTTGAAGTAAAAGAGAGACAATGGCAACAGTCTCCTCTGAGCATTACCTGCTGCTGCCTATCCTGTTGAGGGTTGTCGGGAGGGAGTCCTACATTGGCTAATTTAGGGAATGATCATGGATTTATAAGGAATACATCTTCATTGGTATGAGGCCTTTGGGGGAAGCCCAAAGCGATGCCAAGAGAGCTTATGCTCAAAGTGGACAATATCATACCATTGTGGAGAGTCGTTATTCCGAACATGAAATCAGAGCCAAGCCCTAAACTTAGCGATGTCAATAGAATCCTCAAATGTCGAACAAGAATTGTGAGCCTCGAAGGTGTAGTCAATTAGTGACTAAAATGTCAAACAAAGGGTTTACTTTATTCGAATGCTCCTACAAAGGACGTTTGTTGGTCGTTAAAAAGGTTGTCCCACCATTCACGTCCATGGGAAGGGCCATATACCCACTTGTGTCCGAGGTTATGATGAAACTTCTATCTGTGATTCTATAATTAAACATTTTTCAATGTAATTCATTGCTTTTTCATTCTTTGCTACATTAGAGATCATTTTTTTTCTTTTGTGCCTCCTTTCCAATCTCTACTCTTCACTCCATTTTCAAGGCAAGTGATCTTTTTTAGAAACTTTGTGTGAGATCTGACATCGGTTGGAGAGGGGAATGAAGCATTCCTTGTAAGGGTGTGGAAACCTCTCCCTAATAGACGCGTTTTAAAACCGTGAAGTTGACGGCAATACGTAACGGGCCAAAGTGGACAATATCCGTTAGTGGTGGGTTTGGGCTATTACTTTGGGGCCCAAAAATGTGATATTCTTAATTATAGATGTCACATTTTAAGGGCAGTTCAACCATAACTTCTTTTCCAATTTTGCATTTTCAGCACACTGACTGGTTCATTGCCTGTTATATTCTTACATTTAGGCCACTTGTACATAGTTTTGGTATCAATTGAGTTCGTCGAGGCAAAAAGTTCCTCTATCATCATCCCTTTGTTGGTTGAGACCAGGTTTTACGGTTCAGGTTGTTCTGGGAACTCTTCGGTTCAAAACATAAGTTTTCAAGATGTTAGCAATTAAAGCGCTATGCACTCTAATGCTTTCTCCCTTTGGTGGAGGAAAGAAAGAGGGTTCAACATTGTTCTTAAGTTTGTTATCACGAGTCCATTGGATTTTTGGATTCATTTCTTTTTGTACAGCCTTTTGACTACTTTTGTTTGGCTTGTTTTCTGGTTTTGTTTTGTATTCTTTCAGTGACTCCATGAAAGCTGTGATTCTTTAGAAAGAAAGAAAATGACATATATACTCTAGTGTTCCCAAGGCAAACCAGCTCTACCACCCATATAAGCTATAGCAAAGAGTTATCCAGCACAACAGCACTTACATGGCAGACAAGCAAAAAGGATGGTATGCTCCAATAGAATCCAGAATTCATGTATTGATTCAATGAAGAAAGAGAAACAAGATCTGCCTTCATTTTCATTAGCTAATGTGAATTGTAGAAAGTTAAAAGGAAACTGACCTTGTAAAGAGATGCTGCTGACTCAGATTGCAACGTCTGAACTCCCGTACGCCCAAGGGATTGCAGAGCATCGAGTGCATCTAATGTCAGCTGCCAGCCATTAAGAGCGACTAAATCTGCATTGGCGTTGGAGCCACCACTTGAACTGCCAGCAGCAGCAACGTTTCCATTTACCCAAGGGCAAAATTGATTGTGATGGACTATTGGGTCGAACTCGATTTCATAATTGCTTTCCCCTTTTTGAGGCGCTGAAAAAGACGAGTCCCAAATCACTAACAGAAGAAAATTGGAATAATATGTTTAAGTAGGTAAAATTGCTACGCCAGATATGCAGAATTCTTAAAATATACCCGCATTTGGATCCTTGATCTTATTTTGTCCATGAGTAGGTCGTGCAGCAGCATCGTGACTGCTATTCACGAGGACTGTCTTGCAGCTTTGGCTCGTCTTTCCACCACTTTCGACAGAATCATCTTTAGCAGAACCATCGATTTTCGATCCACTATCAGCTCTTTCTACAGGCCGAGAAAACATCTCTTGGCTATCACCATGAGGGTCCTCCCTGATGAGGTCATCAGGAACAATCTCATCCATTAGTCCAGGATCAGGGGCAGATTCACCAGTTTGTCCCTGGTTCTCTGCATCCTCTAGTCTGGGTTCGACGTCACCAACAACGCTATCTGTCCTATGAACCAATGCATCAGCCCCATGAATTTCAGCCTCATGACTAGCACACATTCCAACACTTCCACCACTTATTCCAAAGCTAAACACATCCCTTGCCTGAGTAGTGACAGTATCAGCATTGAATATTTCTTCACCATCATTTGTACTGCTGACACCCATTTCACCAGGAACTTCGGAAGCTGGTCGAAGAAAAATGCTCTGCTGAGCTTGATTGCTATAAATCAATTCTGATGTTTCATTATTATCTAAATTCCCGTGTGTACTGGAAGAGGGGAAATGAACATCAACATCCCCTGGATAATTTTCGACACTTTCCATAGAGTCCTCATCAGCACTATGACACACCGTGTCCATTGCAATAACAGATGATGCACGGGTAGAATCCCTAGCTGATTGAATTCCAGTATATTGGTCGCCTCCTTGCTGAGACGAAGTAAATTTTTCCCCATCCATGGAAAGGTCTAAACCCATAGAATGACTTGGACCAGCACCTGCTGAATCTCTTTGGTAAGAACAGAAAGTATCAAAGAAATCAGAATCACGTGTACGTTTTGAAGGTCCAGCTGAATATTGTCTATTGTCTGTGACTTCATCACCATCGCGATCTATAACAGTTCCTTCAACACTATCAGCTTGATGCATCCTTACACGAGCCCTGTCATCTGAACTCCCATGTTTATCCAAACTCCGTTTACGGGAGCTAGGACCTCTTGATTCATATGAAGCCGCACGATCACCAACCTCACTGCCTGAAGGTTGCCCAATGATCAGATCCCTTCCCAAATCCCCATTGGGAATATGTTCAGAGGTTGTATTCTTTTCCAATTGAGAAACGTCTAGGCCCCCTGCCATTGTCAGATTCAAATCAACATCTGTGTTCGGTTGTAAGTTTGCCTCGTTTGTCGTTGCTACTTCATCACGATCTTCAATACGTTCTTTATCGACATCGTCAGTAGTCACCCATCCGTTAATTCCACTAGCTGCACTTACTCCACGTGTCAGACCCATTTTCTTACTTGTAGAAGGAATATCAATGTTGTTAGGGGCAAAATGAGCAGGTCGAGAAACGGTAGGGAAATCCAATATCCTAACTGTAGCACCACATATGCTACAATCTAGTATAGGTGATCTAAATTCAGTTCTAGAGTCCTTAACCAGCAATTTACCCTTTCCAGTGTCCTTTTTAATGGAAGTAGAGAGTGATTTCTTGCTTTGAGCAGCATCATGCAACTGAGCCTCAGTAGGCCCAAAAGAACATCCATTTCGAGCTGATTGTGCAGAATGCTCTTCACAGTCTTGAACATCTAAATGCCATCTTGGTTCCCACCCACAAAGGCTAATAATTTTCTGTGCCTGGAAATGGAAAAAAAAAAAAAAAAAAAAAAAAACAACAACAGATAATTAGGTATGGTAGGGTATCCAGCTGAAGAATAAATGGGAATTAGAATACCGACGAAACGTTAATGATAATAAAGTAACCTACTTGAGAATACAAATAAAACGTTCCATCTTGAGAGCTGTCAAGTAGTTCACGTGTACCCTCTGGTTTTACATTTACTTCACCCATCGTGGAATTTGAGGATTGTGTTAAAAAGCGATCAAGCTGTGCACTCCGAAAAGTACGCATTTGTTCAATTGCTGAAGAAGCTATAGAAGGCAAAGATTGAAACTGCAGAAGTCCATCGCATCGATCCTTAAAGCCTCCAACTAAAGCAGACTGGGGTGTTGGAGGGAACTGCACCAAACTTTCAGGGCAGCTATTTCCTCTCCAAGGACAAGAGACTTTGTGTCCAGAATCCAGCTGCTTTGTAAACTCAGCAAGTTGAACTTCATTAACACACAAAGAGGAGGAGAATCATAGGTAATTAATATCAGCAATTCATAGGTAATTAATATCAACTATCAATATACCTCAGTAAATGTCAACAGGTGCTTTCAGGCGTTCGGTATACTTTTCTTTTGTGTGTGTTTGTGTGTGTGAGTGGGCAGGCACCAAATAGATAAAGAACCATATATATTTTAGTAATGGCTTAACATTAATGAATCTAACCTTCAGCAGATGTCCATGATTGTAGTAATTCAAAGCTCAAACTGGCGCCACAAGATTCACATTCAATTTTATCAACATCGACATTCATCCAACCTCTCTGTGCACATGCAAGTGAATTGACTACCTGCGAAACATCAAGAAAGAATACTATTCCCTTAGCTTCCAAATTTGTTACCATTAGAATATTTTTTACTTTTCAGTAGTATAAGAGGAGAAGGTAAAGTTGTATGGAAAAAGAATTGAGATAAAAAAAAAATTAAAAAAAAATAGTCCAGATAGACTCCACAGTTTCAATTAATTAACAAAAGCCATTGTTCTTTTTAACAAAATCGATAACCTATAGCATCGTTTCATGTCAGTTACACCTATAAACCAACTGTACTTAACAGGCCATCAGAGAAGTTCTCTCAACTTAAATTGAGCACAGGCTCAAGAGGTTGCCTATGTCTAAATTAACAAGTTTAAGAAATCCTCAGGTTTGGACTACTACATGAAATATAATTGAATACGAGGTCGAATCTTTATTAACTGTTAATAATTCCAAGAATGAGGCAATAAAGAAAGACTAAAATCTTTTCAATAATCCTCCAATATATCCTTACAGAAAGCTGGATGCATCTCTGTAGACAGATCCACAAACAAAAATCTAGGTGTGAATGAACAGTATGATTCCAAAAGCTATCTTTTAAGTTATTGTTTAATGAGAAACGCTCACAGACACACAAAATAAAAATAAAAACACATTGATGGTCTTTCTCTCTATGAACGAATAAAAACGTTATTTTCTTTGTAAGTTATGATTTTACATAAATGATACCAATAAAACCAAGAGAACAAATAGTTTCGTATCTCAGCTAGAAGTAACTAAAAGTTGCATGCTCTAACCTGCTGGTTCTAGAACACAGAGTATTCCAATATGAATTCAGTCAGCACCAGTTAAGATTATGAGTTGAAAATTATCTTTCAAGCTTTAAGCCGTAGAACTGTTTGGCTTTGGAACCAAATATATACAGTAATTGTTAAGTAACATGCAAAGTCACACACAATGCTGCAGGATTCATGTAAATAATCATTCAAAATTATAACCTTGGGTTTTCCAAACCAATTTCCAGGCTTAAAGGTAGCCAAACGCCTTAGTAAATCTCCTCTTTCCCATGGTCTGCAAGAGTTTCTCGACATACCAAAAGCAGAACCACCAACACCCGTGCTCAAGGAAGGCTGAGGTGGTTGTGACCCAACATAAGATAAAGACGCAGCTTTCGAACCAAGTCCACGAATCGACCCATCGACACTTCCAATATTTGTCGGAACAGCAGGGGATGAAGCTCCAGCAGAACTGATAAGATTCATAGAGAAACAAGAACTAAGTAAGACAATGTAAATTCAAATTATCAACTGCATCTTACCCTTCCATCATTATCCAGTGAAACAACTACAAGTATACTTCACAAATTATGTAGACTCATACCTCAATATCAACATACAATTTCTCCGTATTCAATCCAAACACGAAACACGAAACATCTAATCATGTAACAAACGAAACACATAACATAACCCTTTCGAACCCACCTCACATTACAACACAGTCACAGCAGATCCACTTTCGACATAAAAAAAATTAGCTAAACTAACCAACCCAGCAACCGCAAATTAGCTAAATCCCAAAAAACAATTGCAAGAGAAGATTTCCAAACTTCAGTGGACGTCCCACAATCTCGCGAACACGAGAGAGTAAGTGGAGGAAATTCCGAGCTAAAAATCGGGGGAAATCAGCGGAAAGAAGAAAATTGTAAAACCCTAGGTTGACCAAAACTTGAGAGAATCGTAGGAGTAATGAAAGGCATGATTGAATGTGAATGGAGGAGTACCTGGCGGCCGGAGTTGGATCGACAGTACCAGCTGAGCTGATTACCTCCTCCCTCATCCTTGCGAATTGATTCTGGTTTGGAATTTTTGAGGAACTGAGTTGAAAGGGAAACAGGTGTGTGAAAAAAATGAGACCTTTGCTTAAATCTTGTTTTATAATTCAAAGCGCTCATTGACATTACTGCCCTTTTTCTTTTTTTCTTTTTTCTTTTTTTTATAGATAAGTTAATAAAAATACCTCAAATTTTTTTATTTTCTCTAAAAAAAAAAAATCCTGAAATTAAAAAAAAAATTAAAAATATCATCTTTAGATTTGGTCCGAAACTATTCTACTTTGTTCCAAAAATACCCTTATACTAAGCTTTACGAAAATACCCTTAGTATTATTATTAATGATAAAAAAATAAAAATAAAAAAAATAAAAAAATTTAAATTTTTTTAAGAAAGTTTAAATATATTAATGAATGTTTGGAAAATTTGATACTATTTTGTAGGTATTTTTTTTACGGTTTCCAGGTAGGTAAAAAATAAAAAATAAAAAAATAATTAAAAAAAATTAAAAAAAAAAATTAAAGTTATTATTAAAAATTTTGAAAGTTAAAAAATATTTTACAGTAAAAGTGCAAAGTTGAACAATATTTTTATTAAATCTAAATTATTAAAAATATTATTGAACTTTGTACTGGGCTAAAGACAGCTAAACTTTCTAAAGTTTCAATAATATTTTTAAATTTTTTAAAAAAAAAATATTTTAAACAATAACGGTTAATATTTCGTTTCAAAAATATGAACACAAAAGGTCAAGATTACCCTTCAACTACTCAAATCTTGGTCAAGATTACTCTTCAACTACTAAAAAAGAAACCCTTATCTTTCTTAATTTGTAGGTTAATTCGTCCTTGGGTTAATTAATAAAAATAAAAATAGATCATGTAAATATATTTTCAAAAAAAATCTAATAAAAAAATACATCAACTACTCAAACACATCAATTTGATATTTTACCCAAATTTACCGAAAAATTTAATCAATCCAACTCAATTCAAACTATAAAATTTAGACTCAGTTAATAAATAAAATATTTATAATTAAATCGAATTTAACCTTTTAAAAAGAACACGTCGAATTTAACCTTTTAAAAAGAACACGTAAAAGTGTTTTTGTGTTTGAGCTAAAGTGTAACCTTTTAAGAAGAACACGTAGTAAAGTGTTTTTGTGTTTGAGCTAAAGTTTTAAGACAAGAAAGGCGAAGTATATACATTTTGATCAAGTCGGTTTACTAATGGGATGCGATACAATTACATACACATATTCTTTTATTTAATTTTATCATTATTCTTTTATTATTTATTCTTCAAATTACTCTTAATATTCTTTTATTATTTATTCTTCAAATTACTCTTAATATATTTTATTACTCTTAATATTCTTTTATTATTTATTCTTCAAATTACTCTTAATATATTTTATTACTCTTAATATTCTTTTATTATTTATTCTTCAAATTACTCTTAATATATTTTATTACTCTTAATATTCTTTTATTATTTATTCTTCAAATTACTCTTAATATATTTTATTACTCTTAATATTCTTTTATTATTTATTCTTCAAATTACTCTTAATATATTTTATTACTCTTAATATTCTTTTATTATTTATTCTTCAAATTACTCTTAATATATTTTATTACTCTTAATATTCTTTTATTATTTATTCTTCAAATTACTCTTAATATATTTTATTACTCTTAATATTCTTTTATTATTTATTCTTCAAATTACTCTTAATATATTTTATTACTCTTAATATTCTTTTATTATTTATTCTTCAAATTACTCTTAATATATTTTATTACTCTTAATATTCTTTTATTATTTATTCTTCAAATTACTCTTAATATATTTTTTTAAATATATATTAAAATGAATGGTAAATTCTAATTAAATATTTAAAAATAAATAAATATCTTATAAATTAATATTTTGTTCTTGTTAAAAATAAAAATTTAAATAAATAACCGGAACATAACTAAAATTAACCCAATTCAAAAAAAATTATAATGGATTGGAGTTCATTATTTAATGTGGATTGTTTAGATTGAAGAGATATTCAATCTAAATATTCGAGTTGAATGGAAAAACTATCTCAACTCGACTCAATCCCAACCCCTTACATTAAAAACTACTTAAATTTTGCACAGAAGCCAGCATAGTTCAACATCAAATTACACAATACAAGAGAACCACCATCTCTTGACCGGCGGCAGTCGGATCTGCCGTCGGTCCGGTCGGCAGCAAAAAGGAAACACAGAATCTGAGGGTTGTTTAAACTAAAAATAGAAAGCGAGTAAAAAACGCCCCAATCTCAGTGCTCGAAAATGGAGAAAGGCCTCAAGGGGACCTTATCTAGAAAGTATTTGGAATTGACGGAGGCGGAGGTTGCAGGAGAAGGCGGCGACGCAGCCATGGGAGATAGCGGCGAACAAACAGTGAATCTGTCGATCTTCAAGGCGGAAGTGGAAGCTAGGGCTTCTCTGTGCTCTTCTTCGTTAATGGTGTCCAAAGCTTTGGGCGTTCTACGCCGCATCACAGAGACGAACTGTGGAGGGCACGCCTCGCTGATGAACCGAGCCAATCGAGATGTGGCTGCCATTTTTGAAGATTAGGGCTTCGAATTTGAGAGAAAAATTACAGAAGAACGAAGAAGAAGAAAGGGGATTTTGCGCTTGTGGTGAACGTAGCACAATCATGGGCTTTTATAGGGAGAGGTCATGGCTATGACGCTGCCACGTCATGACTTTCAACGGTCAGGATTTAATCAATTTCCATTACGTAAAAAATTTATTATAAATGCTAAAAAAATGGTAACAAAAAATTGTTAATGTGAATATTATATTATTTATTAATTTAAATATTTTAATATTTTAATTTTACGTTTTTGAAGATTTTTCAAACATATTATTGGCATTGAATATTATAATATCTTAATAATTTAAATAATTTCTTTATTCTTTAATATATTATAAACCCTCAATTATATCGTGTTAACTTAAAATTAATTTATCATTTTATAAAAATATTTAGATACGTGAGTATGTCAGATTGTAAATAAAAACTATTATTGAATTGAATTATATCGGGTTAAAATTTTCATTAATTAGATAAAAATTAGTATTTATCCACTAAACTAGCAGGAGGGCAAACAGGAAATTTTGAATTTCGATCCATGCAGTAACATTACGTAATTCTTCCGTCCATTGATAACGGGAGTACACATCTAACCAACGAACCAGTGACAGCTGACCCTCCAAATCTTCTGACCGCTTAAGATTCCATTCGGGGTAAAAAAAAGTCATTGAGAAGCTTGAAAGATGAATGCATAATACCCGTTCTTTAATACCCACTTTCCAAATCTCGCGAGTGGCTAAGCACGAGACGAGGCATAACTTCTACTCAAACAGTTTATGTACCTGCAGACGATTTAACTGATCCTAGAATGCTCAGGCATTCCAAATATTGTGTACTTCCTCTCATATCCTAGCTAAATATTCATATCAACGTAGAGAATCACAAGTCGAGATTTTTTTGGGTCATTAAAACGTTCGATAATTGTCCCTTTTGTTTGGGTAAGAAATTAGGTGTTTGTAAATGGATATGCATGGGTGGGGCGAGATTGTGCAGGCAGTCCAAGTCAAGGGTAGCAGATAGACTACTAGAAAGCTCCTTTTTGAGTATTAACGCCTTGTGCCGCCCTCGGCGCCCTCTTGCTTTCGGTATTAATTGCATGAAACATGACAATGCAACAATGTGTGTTTGAACAAACCCTAATCAACCTTCAATCTAGATGCCCTTTTGAACATTATCATTTGATTCCCTCCAAATTTGCACTTTATCTCTTTCTCTTTGATTGTGATAACTCATTGCCCATTTGCCAACATGTTACGTGAATTCTTCTCGTGGTATCGTATCAGTGTAATGATGTATATTTAAGACGTGTTTTGAATGTTTAAGTGTTCTGTAAAGCTTTCCTGATGCATTCTTGATTCAAAACCAACGAATAAGTCAGCCATATGAAAATCGCACTTTATCGAGGAAGGTTTAACAATTACTTAGTTCCAGTGATAGTAGATTATAATGCATTTTCACTCTAGCGGCATTGGACATGAAAAAGGTCCAAATGTCATACTTTTACAGAGTGTCCACTACTAGTAGATATCGTCATCTTTCGGCTTTTTCTCGAGGTTTTTAAGACGTGTCTACTAGGAAGAGGTTTCCACACCCTTATAAAGAATGTTTCGTTCTCCTTCCCAATCGATGTAGGTTCTCACAATCCACCCCCTTCGGGGCCCAACGTCCTCGCTAGCACTCGTTCCCTTCTCCAATCGATGTGGGACCCCTCAATCCACCCCCCTTCGAGACCCAACATTCTTGCTGGCACACCGACTCATGTCCACCCCCCTCGGGGTTCAACCTCCTCATTGGCACACCGCCCCTTTGGGGCTCAGCCTCCTCGCTGTCACGTCACCTAGTGTCTGGCTCTTATACCATTTGTAACCGTCTAAGTCCACCACTAGCAAATATTGTTTTCTTTGGGTTTTCCCTTTCGAGCTTTCCCTCAACGTTTTTAAAACATGTCTGCTAGGAAGAGATTTTTACATGGTTATAAAGAATGTTTTGTTCTCCTCCCCAACCCAATGGGATCTCACAGGCAATGTGACTTGTGGACAAGCATATCGAGATACATAGCTCACCAGCTAAAGCATATATCTTAAACTAATATATCTTAAGTTAAAAGATTGAATGTTCGAATTCTTTTTCTTACATGTCGGAACAGATATATTGAATAGAACACGGAAACACGCCTACTTGTCGGGAGAGTAAATTCACGGATAGGTAATTTCTCGAAAAAATAATAAAGAAAATTAAAAAAAAATGAGTGAAAAAATAAAAGGGCCCATAATTAGGGTTACATGGGGAACACATATCCAATGCAATCTTTTTTGTGATCTAAATCTCTTTGCCTTCCAATCCACGGCATCAAACCCTTTCAACATCCACCTTCCAAACAAACACTTTTCTTACTACAAACTCTAATTAATGCAACTTTTCGACTCTAATTTTCCCGCTTTCTCGCCTTCTTCTCCGACCGACAACCCATCTCGTTTAAGACGAGCTAAAAACTAACTCGATATGATTCAAAAGATTGAACTGTTTCTATATAAATTGTGAAAATCGTATGAGTTGAGTTGGATTAAAGTTAGTTTGAATTATTTAAGTCCTAAATTATGGATATATTGTGAGATCCCACGAGGATTGGAGAGGAGAACAAGTGCCAGCGAGAACAGAGTAGACAGATGGTGTATCAATGAGGACGCTGAGCCCCGAAGGGGGTGGACACTAGGCGGTGTGCTAGCGAGGAAGCTAGTCCCTAAAGAGGTGGGTGGATTATGAGTTTCCATATCGATTGGAGAGAGGAACGAGTACAAGCGAGGATGCTGGGTCTCGAAGGAAGGTGGATTGTGAGATCTCATATCAGTCGGTGAGGGGAACAAAACATTATTTATAAGAGTGTGGAAACCTCTCCCTAGGTAAGCATTTTAAAAATCTTGAGGAAAAAACTGAAAGGAAAAGCCCAAAGAGGACAATATTTGCTAGCGGTGGGCTTGGGTTCTTACATATATTGTCGTCTTTTATCGTACTATCACACATTGCAGGACTATATATTTGAATAAATTGTTGTTCTTTGTAATAGCTCAAGTTCGCTTCGGCCATTACGTATGGCCATCTACCTCACGAATTAAAATCGTGGGGCCCAAGATCCTCGCTGCCACCCAATGTCTCGTTCTATTACTGTTTGTTATAGCTCAAGCCCATCGCTAACCGATATTATCCGCTTTGGTCCATTATACATCCTTATCAGCCACACGATTTTAAAACCTGTCTTTGTAACAAGGTTTAATAAAAATATAGTCAAAATTTTTAACAAAACTTAACGTATTTTAATTATATATATCATTCATATATATGCATAATCACACATTTATATAGAAAATTTAGACACCGTCTGATAATTTTTTTTTTTTTTATAATTGTTTGATGATAAAAGAAAAAATTCTCCCGTCTCCACTCATATATTGGAAAGACTTCTAGTTTCTCGATCGGAAAGAGCTTTGACAGTGAGTCGAAAGTATTAGTGAAAAGCAGTTTCCTATCTAGGACTATTCCACTCTTCTTCCCGTGCCAAACAAAAACAATGCTAACATAGCACTCACTATGAAAGCTCCGCTTATTTTAAGCCGATCAATAATTCTACAGAAGATCAGATGTTAATTTAGGACATCTGAGTGGTAAACCAAAGGTTAATTTAGGACTCAGTGTTGATCCCTATAATAAATTGACTTTGGACGATTTGATGGGTACCAAGATTGGTTGTTCGACATTCGACAGTTTTGGTCGTAAACACAGTATTGCTATTCTCCTCAGCTATACGAAAACTTCAAATATTCGACTGCATACATGTCTATGCAAGCTAAGTAAGTGTTAAAATAATACCCTTAACCTCTTCCCGTGCAAGGTTGTTTTTCACGACCAAGGAGAACCATGCAATGGTGCGTGAAAAGGAGAGATGATACTCAATGCTTGGGTTTTCAGAATCCCGCTACGTCTACTTCTTGTGGCATTGAATCGAGGTTGTCCCAACGATTTTTATCGCTCCGTCAAAACATTTAAAATTTTAGCTAAATTTTTGAAAGCTATAAGATGGAGCATGCCAAACATCCCCTATTGGCTATGCCCTCACTCCACCGTGATAGCAACGGCCGCGGCTGCCAAGGCCTTCCGCCTGTCCACACAAGCGCCACTCATTTAGCCCTAAGGTTCAACATCAACATCACTCATGCCGTATGAACTATGCCATATTAATGCTTAAAGTTTTTTAGTATCGTATCTTCCTTTATCCACTCCCATTTATTCTTCATATTTTAAATTTTTATTTATATCTTCTATGTCGTTTCCTTGAATACGTTATCTTTGAAGCTATGCTTAATTTTTAAGAATTTATTACGAAGGAGAGTACTTCTGTGTTGGGTGATCGGTTAGGAATTTCTCGAGCAATGACAAAACATACTGAAGGAACGTACTTGTAGTTGGTTTGTGAGGATAGTTTTTACTCTAATTGTAACGACGCTAGATTTCTACTTAATCTAAGGTCGTTACTGTATACGTATCATAGTCATTTTATGCTAAAATAATTCATTAAAAACTTTATTATAAAAAAATTGTCATGGACTTACATGTTTATCGGAAGGTATTTAAACAATTCAAAAAAAAAATTGAAATAAAATAAAGTTGTACTAACATATACACTATGAATTTAAATGCATACTAACCTCTAGTCTACGAAATTTAAATCCAGATTGTCCTATATATGTGTCATGGTCTCCCGAGGTGCGAAACCATCGTCACGGGAATCTTGTCTTTACATGGAAAATAAAAATAGCACATGGCTTTAGTATTTTAAGAAATACTCAGTAAGTGATTCACTATTAGGGTTAGATGCAAGCACATACAATCATGAGTAAAATCTATCATATCAGTCTATATTCCCTTAGTTGAGTATCCTAAGTGGGTAATTTGATGTGTATTGACTGTTCTACACACGGCCCATGTGCGAGTATAGACCCATCAGTCGGTTTGCACACCTCATGAGCCCCTTTCTTGGTCGGGCTAGCATTCTCTGGAGCTATTGTTGGAGACCGATAGGAATAATGACCATCGCAACATTATGATAAACATAATAATCGTTTTATTGCCCGTAATGTATGTTCGTACCATTATAAAAATAGGGGTATTCTCGGATGCATGAACACACAATGATACATGGGGTCCCAACATTTTCTTTCAGTATCATGTAAAACAAGAGTCATACTAACCTTATATGAGGTCTCAACATGGTCCTGACTTGCAACAATTGTCGAGCGATCCCGCTTGGGTTTGATAGGTTTGGATCATTTTTTACTGGTTTTAACTATTCAAAGGCATTTAAAGTCAGTATGAATATTTTTTTTTTAGCTAGTTTAAATTATTTGGAGTAATGTTTAAATTATTTTAGGTAAAATTAAGTTAACCTTCGTATGTCATGACTTGGAATGTATGTTATATATGAAATGATGTATAAGAATTATGTATGCATAATTACCGAGTTTAATATGTGATAAAAGAATTAAGGTTATGATAAGTGCCAACAATGCTGATTTTTGCAAAGATAGAGATCCTTCTAGAATCCTTGCAAAACGTTCACAGAGAAAGTTAACTTAACGGATTGATTCCAACCAAGAGCTAGTTAGAAGATGAATAGATCGAACTTGAAATCTATGATGGTCACTTTTAGATACCAAGACAATTCACTCCAGAATTAGCTTGATCAAAACTAATTCAATGAATCGGTTTAAACATCAAACCTAAAGCAAGGTTTTGTTTGTATTCAACCATTCATTTTCCAAATATGAATATTACATGCCTTTAAATAGGCCCACAAGATAACCCTAACATAATACAGTTCAACGCCAGCTAGAAATCCCTTAATAAATGCTATTAAATACAAATTGAAGAAAATAAGGCATTCATAAATTGTCTTAATTGTTAATTCAACTACGAATGACAAGTCTTCTAATCACTTTCTAATGTCAATCACTCTATTATTTTCTTGATTTGATACTTGAATCTTCTTTGTATTGCTTCTTGTAATTGCCCGTTCGAGTACATGGAAGTGATCAGCTGTTGGATTCATATCATGATGGAAAATATGTGATAAAAGAATGAAGGTTATCTTGCATTATTTATTACGTCATGATGGAAAATATGGGGATCTCATGCATAATCATATGTTCACATGCATCGGGATACTTCCCCATTATGATGTACGAACATGTACACTATGAGACTGATTATGACCATCATGTTTACCATGATGTCCCTCTGGGTGTCCGGCAACAGCCCATCAACAGGTGCTAGCCCGACCAACAGGCCTAAGGGGTGTGCAAACTCGCCTGGTGGGTCCACGCTCGCACGTGTGGTCCAACTTAGCCCATACTAAAAAGCAGCCTAATACCAACAGTCGAGTCTATTACTGAGATTTTCTTAAAATACTCTAACCATGTGCTACTCTTACATTTGAGGTGAAGGCAAGACACTCATGTACAGATGACGGCTACGTCCTGACGAATGTCATGGAACCAATGTTAGGGTAGCTGCATTTATGAACTATTTTAAATGTCATACATGTCATAATTACTCTATTTACCGTCATACATGTCATAACGACTCTATTTACTCTCCTTCGCCATATTTTTGCTTCCATGTCGAGAACTGTAATCTCTGTTGTTTCATTCGTTAAGTTATTATAAGTTCTTAAACTTTTAATTTTATTTGTAACGGGTCTTTATAGTTCAAAATTATGGAGAATTTTGATTTGAATACGTTCTTGAAATGTATATTCGACATTTTCTTTTATAATTAATCGATTTATTAGACCTAAAATTGAACTAGTGAATTTTTTTAGATGTTGAATACATTATGAACCTACTGAACATGAAGATTGAACGTTTAAAAACTTGTTAAATACAAAATTAAAAAATTAAAGACCTATTCGACACAAACACGACACAAACTGTAACATCTCAAGCCCCCCACAGCAGTTATCGTCTGTTTTGAGTTTTTTTTTTCGGGCTTTTTCTTAAGGTTTTTAAAACGCGTCTGCTAGAGAGAGGTTTCTACACCCTTATAGAAAAATGTTTTGTTTTCCAGATGTGGGATCTCGCAATCCACCCCCTTCGGGGCCTAACCTCCTCGCTAGCATATCGTCCGATGTCCATGCCTTGATGATATCGTCATCTTTAGGCTTTTCCTTTTGGGCTTCTCTTCAAAGTTTATAAAACGTTGTAGGGAGAGGTTTCCACACCCTTATAAAAAAAAATGTTTCGTTCCCTCAACTCTGGGATCTCACAATCCACCCCCCTTCGTGGCTCAGCCTCCTCGCTAGCATATCGCCCGATGTCCACCCCCATTCGGAGCTTAGCGTCCTCGTTGACACAACCCCCAAAACCTAGCTTTGAAATCATTTGTAACAGCTCAAACCCATAACTAGCAGATATTGTCCACTTTGGACTTTCCCTTCCGAGTTTCTCCTCAAAGTTTTTAAAACGCGTATGCTAGGGAGAGGTTTCCACACCCTTATAAAAAAAAATGTTTCGTTCCCCACCTCTGGGATCTCACAATCCACACCCCTTCATGGCTCAACCTCCTCACTAGCATACCACCCGATGTCCACCCCATTCGGGGCTCCACCGCCCAAAACCTAGCTCTGATACCATTTGTAACAGTTCAAGCCTACCGCTAGCAGATATTGTCCTCCTTAGACTTTCTCTTTCGGGTTTCTCCTCAAGGTTTTTAAAACACATCTACTAGGAATAGATTTCCACACCCTTATAAAAAAAATGTTTCGCTGGTCCGTTTAATAACCATTTGATTTTTAAAAATTATGATTGTTTTTTTCATCATTTCTCTACAATGGTTTCATCGTTCTTAAGAAAACGTTTAAGAACAAATGAATAGCAAATCGAGCGAATTAGATATCAAATTCAATCTAAGAAATGAAGAGATTTTAGTGTCAATTACCTGCTTATCAAGCTCACCAGCTGATAGGCATGAAGTAGTTTTGTAGGCAATGTTTGTAAAAGAGAGCTTGTCTAGACATAGCTGAAGCTTATTTAACTTCTCCACTACCAATCTTACTTCTTCTTTCATCAACTCTTCTTGGTACTTTAGATGCCTTACATTCCATTTCATTTCCCTTTCTTCCACCTGCACCAATTCGAGAAACCTCGATGTAGCTTTATAATGATACGATGTTGTCGATTTTCGGTACCGGCTTTCATGATGTAAGAGCTCAACCCCACCGCTAGCAGATATTATCCACTTTGGGCTTTCCCTTTCGGACTTCCTCTCAACGATTTAAAATACGTTGTCAGGGAGAGGTTTCCGCACCGTTATAAAGAATGATTAGTTCCCCTTTTTAACCGACGTGGGATCTCACATAATTTAATCTTTATGGTTTTAAAAATTAGAATTTTTGACGTTATAATTTGATAAAACCTTATGAGTCTTCACTCCAACGACTTTTCAGTGGACACTATAAGAAATAATGGATACGATAGCTTACAAAAAATGCTATCGTAGACTTTTTATAGCGTTTTTCGTACATTGTGACCGCCCATATTTTTAAAAGTCCGGACATTTTATAGAATTTTTTTAACTATAATAAATGCTATAACAGAAGATGAAAGTTATAGCTTATTAGGTCGAGTTTTAGTAGATTATATATAGAAAATCGTAAAAACTAAATTCTAACTTTCTAGAAACCCTAGAAACTAAATTTGTAATTTAACAAAATTTATATTGGGCTAGTCGTAAAATATAGCATCTAACTAGAGTTGTCCACAGTGAGGGCAGAGATCTCATGTAACACCCCAAACCCATCACTAGCAAATATTGTCTTCTCCTAACTATTTCTTTCTTAGGCTTCCACTCAAGGTTTTAAAACGCGTTTTTTAAGGAGAGGTTTCCACACCCTTATAAAAAAAAATGTTTCGTTCTCCTCCCAAACCGATGTGAGATCTCACAATCCACTTTTCTTCGGGGCGTAGCATCCTCGCTGGCACTCGTTCTCTTCTCCAATCGATGTCTGTTAGGTTATGGAGCCTGATGTTTATTTATAGCTTGGTCAACGGTTATATCCGATAAAGCTATATTTGGTAAAGCTATATCCGGTAAAGCTATATATGGTAAATAGCTATATATAGTAGATTGTTAAATCGAGAAAAGTTATATATAGTAAATAGCTATATATAGTAGATGGTTAAATCTGGTAAAGTTATATATAGTAAATTGAACTATATATATATATATATATCTCGTACTTTAAGATGTACTTTCTATTCTCGGTACTTTTTGTTGTACATACCGTCATCAATAAAAAAAATCCTTTTAACTAGAGTTCTCCTTGCAATTTTCTCTATCCTGTTCTTTGAGTTCATCTAGATCGAGCGTGTGCGTTGTTGTGCGATCCTAACAATGTCAATCCACCTCCCTTCAGGGTCTAGGGTCCAGCGCCCTTACTAGCACACTGCCTCGTGTCCACCCCCTTCGGGGCTCAGCTTCCTCACTAGCACATTGTCTGGTGTCTAACTCTAATACTATTAGTAAAAGCCCAAACGCATCGCTATTGGATATTGTCCTCTTTGAGATTTCTCTCAAAAAAATTTAAAACGCGTCTGATAGGGAGAGTTTTCTACCTCCTTATAAAGAATGTTTCGTTCATAGGAACACAGGCTCCTCGTAAAATGAATATGTATGCATGTGAATCAAATTCAAAAGGAGAGAGAAGTGAGAGAGAAGCATATAAAGTTTAAATAGCATACCATATCTGTTCAACATGGATAGCAACCAATGCTATGGTGATGGAGGAATTGGCTAAAGAGATGCCTAAAACTTGCACACATTATATACCAAATGAGCAGCCAAAGGAGTCCGTCAACTTTAGTGGCCTATTTTGATGTTCAAAAAGCTAGTCCAACTCAAACCAAGCTGCCATTTTTAAAAAATAAAATATGGTCTTTTTCAACGTCGGTAGAGGAGGATCGACGATACTTCCTCCTGTGGTGAACCTGAAATGTCGGCACGATGAACCCGAAGGTTTCCTGTCACAAAGATGTAAATAGAAGAATGGTTTAGTGTAACGTCCTTAATTTTCTTAACCTAATTAGTGACGTCACTCCATGCTTTCTTTAATCACGTGTGCTTAAGTTCATAATAAATACTTTTATAATAAAGCTATGGATTTACGTACTTAATTCAAAATAAGAAATTAAACCTAACCTAGTTTTAAATATAAAACAATTGTATTAAAATACCTATGAACTACCGATTGAAATTGAATGCTTTCTACTGCCCTATCATGCCCTATTCGAACTTCGATGGCCTTTCCAGCAATGTTCACTGTCATCCGCATGGGAGTTTTACCTTTACTTGAAAAATATAAGGGTAGTCGTGGCTATGAAATACTCAGTAATTCACTTTATTGTTGGGGTTGAGTCGAGGAAACCGAGCTGTTAAGTTGAGTTTAAGTCGACAGTTTCTAATCTATAGTGAACCTCTTAATAGGATTCGAACCCGTATGAAGTTCTGACCATTTGTCAGAGAAAAAAGAACGAATGGATCTTGTAGGATTTCCGAGCTGTCAAGTTGAGTCAAAGAAGCCGAGCTGTTAAGTTGAGTTTAAGTCGAAAGTTTCTAATCTCTAGTGAACCTCTTAATAGGATTCGAATGCATATGAAGTTCTGACCATCTATCAGAAAACAAAAGAATGAATGGATCTTGTAGGATTCCCGAGCTGTCAAGTTGAGTCGGAGAAGTCGAGCTGTTAAGTTGAGTCTAAGTCGAAAGTTTCTGATCTCTAGTGAACCTCTCAATAGGATTCGAACCTATATGAAGTTCTGACCATCTGTCAGAAAAAAAAAAAAAAAAGAATGAATGGATCTTGTAGGATTCCCGAGCTCAAGTTGAGTCGGAGAAGCCGAGCTGTTAAGTTGAGTCTAAGTCGACAGTTTCTAATCTATAGTGAACCTCTCAATAGAATTCGAACCCAGATGAAGTTCTGACCATTTGTTAGAGAAAAAAGAACGAATGGATCTTGTAGGATTTCCGAGCTGTCAAGTTGAGTCGGAGAAGCCGAGTTGTTAAGTTGAGTCTAAGTCGAGAAGCCGAGCTGTCAAGTTGAGTTGAAGCGTGCCGCAAAGCCAAGCCGAACAAGCCGCCACACGAGTCGAAGTCGAGCCATTTTTTGAGCTGCAGCTGAGTTAGGTCACGTGTTGGGCGCGTGCCGAGCGAGCCGAGGGAGGTGTGGGTTGGTGGCCCAATTAGGCGTGATAGATAACCAAAAGGCAAAGCCCATCTCCTCTCTCTCAATCAATCCATCGGCAGGCGGCAGCTTCTGAGACTCTCCGCCATATCCTCCATTGCTGCGTCTGCTTCTGCTTCTGCTTCTGCTTCCTTCTCTTTCACTCTCCACCTCCCTCTCCCTCTCCGTCTCTCAATTCCCAAATCCTATAGTTTCTTCGCCTCAGACTCCTTCCATTTCCAACCCGCTATGAACACTCAAAGGATTCTACTGGGGACTTTTGGCCGGCAGCATTAGGTAAACTTCCTTCTTTCTCTCCTTTCAATACGAACCAATTGATGTGATTGAGAGAACGAAACATGGAGAGGATAAGAGCGCATAACTCTGAATTCTTCCCTCTTTCTGTGTACTATTTAAGTTCATCTGTTGGAGAAAAGCTTTAGGTTTCATATTGAGGGGTTTGCGCCGCGCGCCTTCTCTGCTTAGTTTCTGTACGCGGCTAGTATACGAAAATCTATGCTGGAATGTCTTATGGGAGAGGATAAGAGGACATAACCAGAATTAATCCCTCTTTTTGTGTAATATAAGTACAATTTTGCTGGAAAAAGGCTGTAGATTTCATATTGAGAGGTTTGCGCGCTTAGTTTATGTACGCGGCTTGTGTAGAAAAATGTATGCTGGAATGTTTATGGGAGAGGATAAGAGGGCATAACTCAGAATTCGTCGTTCTTTTTGTGTAATATTAGTACAAATCTGTTGGAATAAAGCTTTATATTTCATATTGAGAGGTTTCCGCGGCCAGTGTAGGAAATTGTATGGTGGATGGATTGAAGAGAAGGGTAATTAAGGTTTAGATATGAATTGGGTAGAATAATGATTGAACAAACATTGAGATTTTTATGCTTCTTACATGATGTTGGAGCTTTGATGTCAGGGTGTTGGAGTGTGGCATATGATCAATTGAGGTGTTTATCAAAGGATGAGTAGCATGATGCAGATAACTGCGACACAGAATTCTCTCTGTCCCAATAAATCAATATGTCTTGTTTCTAAGTCGATGTATCCATCGTTCCTTGCTAGTCAGACACGAAGTGCTTTTGTGAATCCAAGTGCCAATGCATCTTATTTAAAGAAAGGCCTACCAGTATTGAAGTATGATCATCGGAGGGTTGGATTAAAACATCGGTATACCCCAATTGCTTCCTTGTTTGGTAGCAAGGGAAAGGACAGTGGTGATGGGGTAAGAACATCTCTTACTTTGTTGTCATTGCTGTCTATTTTTCAATTTTTTCTTTTACTATTTGTAAATTCTGTTCTTTGATGCTTTTTTCTGCCGGTAATACTTTGCCTAGCTCTCTTCTCTAACTAGTGGAACAAAAATTGTCTCTAACTAGATCGTACAATATGTGCTACAATATGTGCTTCTTGCAAATCTTGTGTGTCATTTTGTCTTCCATGAAGCAATGGTTGATGGATTAGTACACTTGTCGGTAACGAAACAGAACTGACTGGAAAGCTTAATGTTGTAATTTATGTTTTGTTACTGACAAGTGTTTTAGTGTATTCACCAATGCGTTAACTTTGAAAACGTCAGCTATTGCAGTAAGTTCTGATCATACTTTTGATTTTATGCTCTTGATTTTTGTGATATCGAAGAAAAAACTCGAGTGTCAGAATTGCAGCTAGTTTTGCAAGCAAGGTAGAACATCTTAAACATTGTGGATGGAGGATTTGGAGTGTTTTTTTCTTTTTTTCTTTTTTTCAAATGAGTAAATCTCAACTTTGGAGTTTGATAATTTGCTATTTATTTAAGAGGTATCTGCAAATCTAGATAGTAATGGTACCTTGTTTCTAGCAGGCTTCTCCATGGAAAGCTTTTGACAAAGTTGTTGAAAATTTTAAGAAGGGACGATCAGTAGAAGATATATTGCGACAGCAAATTGAAAACAAAGACTTCTATGATGGTGGAGATGGTGGAAGAACACCTCCAGGTGGTGGCGGTGGCGGTGGCAGCAGTGGGGGGGATAGCTCCAGTGAATCTGAGGGTCCTAGCATTTTAGGAATTCTGGAAGAAACAATGCATGTAGTTCTGGCGACCATTGGCCTTGTTTTAGTGGTAATGATCATTTTTTTAGCTAAGCTCTAGATGTGTAGCTACAACTTCACCGAAGGAGGCATACTATACGTATACTAGATTAGTAACCGCTGGATGGGTGATCCGGGAACAGCAACGGGAGAGGGCTCGTAGCCCCCCCTCTCCCTCTTCCTCACGCCTATTTGTTCTCCCGGCCTCGGGCGGAACTCCTCTTTTTTAATAAAAAGATGAATGGATAGGGCCATGATACATTCCGGAATATTTTAGTAAAGGAATAGACTCTTTTCGTCCCCGCCTGCCTGAGGACTTATGTGTATGTTTTGGAATAGGGATGTTCGCCTTTTGTAACAAGTAGACNTGTCCTCTCTTCTTAGTCAAGCTAGAGAAATTGCTATATCTTCTTCCATAGCTCTTAAAGGAAAAAGATTTTGTACAACAAACTATTGGCCTTTTTAGACTTGGCTTGAGTGTTGTAGCTTTCCGTGGATGCAGGGTTATATTCTTCACCCTCATCATTCGGCCAGCTCGACACTAAAAATTGAAGGTTCAAACTCAGTCCAAGTCCACGTCCAATAGGCCTAACGCACTGTTTGCCCCGGAATGGGCTAGACTCAACCTTAAATAGCAAGCTCATGGCTCAAACCTTGGATTTGGGTTGAGCTTGGATCAAGCCTAGGCTAGACTTCGGGGCCCTTCATGAAGCGAAAATATTCTCGAGGAAAATCATGTTTGGATACATTAGTAATATCTTAGTTGTGGGGAAATCTTAGGAACATTTGAATTGTGGGTTGTGTACTTACAAGTTAAGTTACAAAGCTTCACTTATGTTTTATTGTTTGAATGTTTGTTTGGGCAGTACATTTACATCATTGAAGGGCAAGAGCTGGTTCTATTAGTGAAGGATTACATCAAATACCTCTTCGGAGCAGACCAGAGTGCCCGCTTGAAGAGCGCAATGTACAGTTGGGGAAAGTTTTACAAAAGACGCACTCGAAAGAAGCCGAAACCTGATGAATATTGGCTGGAGAAAGCTATTCTGAACACCCCAACATGGTGGGATCATCCTGATAAGTACAGGTACGCCATAATGGAATATTTAGAATCTCAGGGTCAGCTAGAGAGTCCTGCATCATCACCATCATCACCATCGTCGTCGTCATCATCATCATCATTATCATATGACGATGAGGAATATGAGGAGTCAAATTCTGATGATGAACAATTCTGATTCCATTTGCTTTTAAACCAACCTTTTTGTTTTTGCTTACAACTTTGTTTTCTGAAATGCTAAATTAGATATGTTATGGGTTCTTGGTGTAATGATATACAACAGAACATGGATCTGCTTGGTCACTTTTTCACCACTCTTTAAACTGTTCTTGGTTATCTGATCTCGAAATGTTTCTGGGTGCTTGGAAGTAGATTAGTAAGAAAACGTGAAATTTAGTCGTGACGATCATTTTAAAGATGTGTGGAGTTAGACCTGTGATAACGGTGTAAATGGTTCGATTTGGTTTGATTCAAACTTTGGCCGAAGTTGATAAGAAACCAAAAAAGTAAACCGATATGGTTGAATTCAGTAAAATACTAAATTGTCGAGTGTATTTGTTGACTAGTATTTGCATCCGGTTTCAAAGTGTGAAACATCGCAAGAGAATGAATGCAAAAGTCTCTAACTAGAGTTGATTAGGGTCACATTTTACTTGTAGTATTGTTATTTTGAAATACTTAGCTTTACATTGTTATTTTCGCCTTTGATTATGGTCGTCTTCCTTCTAAACGTGTTTTTAGGTATTCATGGCATTTAGAAACCCTCTTATGTCATCGGACGTTGGGCCATTTTCAATCTTAAGTTCGTCGTCTAAGCATTAAATCTAAGTTCAACCGACTTTCTTTTTCAATTCTTAGATGAAATTAAAACGTTTCATTAGATGAAA
Organism: Cucurbita pepo subsp. pepo; assembly: GCF_002806865.2. NCBI lineage: Eukaryota > Viridiplantae > Streptophyta > Magnoliopsida > Cucurbitales > Cucurbitaceae > Cucurbita > Cucurbita pepo. The sequence goes on from NC_036646.1 coordinate 6,964,778, forward strand.
AGAGCAACATGGTAATTTCACACCTCAAAAGTTCTCGTTGATGATCATTGTTGTCAAGGATGACATAGTCGTAAATATGTTGTAAAGTTTTTGTTGTGTCGTAAACCAACAAAAACCCTTTGAGCAGGTATCCATACAAGCATATGATGTGTAAGTGTGAATAGAGGCTCGTTGATCTCTCCTATTTGAATGAACTCTAAGTTTCTTAGGGGTGTTTGTACGTAATTTTAAAATTGTTAACGTTTATTTTCGTTGATTTTGAATGAATAAACAAAAAAATATACCTAATTAAGCTATTTAAAGATCATATTTTTAGAAAATTTCTCGTTCATGTATATTTTAGGAGAGTCTATAAACCAATATATTGGCACTATTTGTGTAAAAAATTGTGTTAGAGAAAAAAAAAAAGAAAAAAAAATTCTTCAATTATGCCTAATCATGTATTTATCTCATGATTAAAGGCTATGTTTTAAAATAATTTTGAATGACCATTTTAAAATCACTTCAAAATTATTCAACCTGTTCATATGAATGGGACTCAGCACTTACATGTTAAGAAAAAAAATATAGTCAGTCATTATTCTTACATGAATGAGACAAATAAAATATTTTGGTAGTAAAACTAAATTCAACCTACAAAATATCTGGGGAGGAAATGTTCGGGTATGATTCAAACACGTTTATCTTTCGGGTAGTTAACATAAGAATATTACGCCTCTAAGTAGCCCAAAACCTTGACAAAACTTCTGTAGCAAGGGTTGGGAATTCTATGTTCTCCATGAATGTACCAAAAAGTAATGAATTTACCAAAAAGTAATTCATCATTTAAGAAGAATGTTGAATGTATATTGAAAGTATGGCAGTAGCTGAAGAGTCCCACTTCTGCTTGCAAATGGATTTACAAATAAGGAATACATCTTCATTGGAATAGGCATTTAGGCCTTTTGGGGAAACCATAAGCAAAACCACGAGAGCTTATTTTCAGAGTGGACAATATCGTACCATTGTGGAAAGTCGTGATTCCTAACATAGTATCAGAGTCATACCCTTACTTAGACATGTCAATAGAATTCTCGAATGTCAAAAGTATAGTCAAAAGTGACTCAAGTGTCGAACAAATTATATACTTTGTTCGAGGGCTCTAAAGAAGGAGTCGAGCCTCGAGTAAGGGGAGGCTGTTTGAGGTCTCTAAGGTATACTTTGTTCGAGAGAACGATTGTTGAGGATTGTTGGAAGAGAAGTCCCACATTGGCTAATTAAGGGGTTGATCATGGGTTTATAAATAAGGAACATATCTCCATTCGGATGAGGCCTTTTGGAGAAGCTAAAAGCAAAACCATGAAAGTTTATGCTCAAAGTAGACAATATCATGTCGAGAATCATAACAACTGGTTCCCACACAACTGGGAGTTGTTCCCAAGTGAATCACAGACCGTTTCAACCTCGCAATTACACTATCTAAGCAAAGTATAACTTCAAGGACGAGAGATGCACAACTTCTAGACAATTCCACAGCAAAATCACATGTATATTTCAAATATTTTCTAAGGAAAAAGAAAAGGCTAAACAAATGACAGAATCAAGTGTTTTTCAATTCCTGAAATTCCAAAAATTCTACCTCTCCCCTTCTTTCCTCTGCATTTTCCTAGAAATCAGGGGGAAGCATAACACTCATCAGGTCAAAGGATCGAAGTCATTGTGAAAACAAAAGCGTAACGAAGAAAAGGAAGTTACCCTAGTTTGAGAAACCTACAAAAGCAAGAGAACCTCCCCTCATACTTTCCTGGGTTTCTTCTTCGAATCCTTCTCTGCCTCTGGTGCCTTCTTCCTGTCCTTCCTCTCTCTCTTTTTAAGAGCAGTCATGTGGGCTTTAAGAATGGTTGAATAGGAAGCTTGAAATCTCAGGTGGTCTTTTGCTCCAACCTTGCCAGTTCAAGAGAAAATGTTACAAATGCTTCAGATTCAAGAAAGTTAAAATAAAACGATGTTGAATAAAAATTAAGCAATAATAAAGATAATAAGATTTGAAGAATGTGAAACGGCGACATACTGAATGATGTTTTTTTTTAAAAAAGAAAACAGGTTATGCTTCTGTTTACCAAAAGGAATGAAACAAATAAAATTCAAGCAAAAAGAACTAATTCATAAAGAAGGGAGAGGGTGAAGGGACTCGAATTCGTATATTACATCTTCAGTATTAAGGCAAGATGGCATAAACATCGATCTTGAATGTAAAAGAAAAATTGAGGGAGCATTAGTATGAAGTCTATTCCCTTCCTAAATGCCAGAATATACATTCAAGTTTTAAAACTATTTCTTCATTACTGATCGTGTCTTTAAAATATATGCCATTGCATAAAAAAAGGCATAGACTAAATGTTAATTGGCATTGACAAGTGAACTGTGTCCGTCCTTGAGTAGAAGAATCTTTTTGATAATTGCCCCACTCCAGGATTGTATTGAGTAATAACACAAAATTAGAGTAAAGCATAAATAAAGTAAAAAAGAAACGATGTCCAAACACAGCATCCTTCAATTCAATGGATAGCAGCTTTCAGCCAGAGTAAATTTAGAATTTACTACAAAAACTTTGAATACCCAAGCAAAGATTTCAATTCAGGAAAAATAAATAAATAAAAAGCCTACAAGATGAGTCAATACTTACTGAAGTTGAAATTGTCTTCTTCCCATCAGTTGCACGGATGAGGCACCTGTACTCAATAGGTTGACCAGCAGTGGTCATTTTATTTCTCTGCACCTTGGACTTCAGTGACGCTACAACAATAAGAGATACAATATAGTTTGAAACTAATCAGATTCCTAAAGATTATCATAAAGATTCATTAAACTAATCAACAACCTGATATGCATACATCGTTTTAGAGTAACCCACACTGAACCCTTCTCGGTACTACGCTCAAACATGCTGGTAAGTTCATTGAGAAAAGGGTCTAGCTGCAGTAGAACCTAAAACAAAAGAAAGGGAACTTAACAACATCATAATCAAACCAAATTATTCTTCTCTTCATGAAACATTTCATGCTAATAGTGCACATCTCAGAATTGAGATCAATAATTCCATAAGTTAAGTAATTTTGTATCGTCCAAGTATCAGAAACAAATAATGGTAATTATGTATATCTCATTATTTGGACTGATAAATGCCCATAAATCAATTCAATTTAAGTATTGTCTAAGTCAATGTAAGTACTGTCCAAATTCATTGAGACAAGGACTAAAGTTGATATAGCAATTGTGTCTTTCTATTATTGTTCAGCAGACAGTATACGGTCGTCAGCTTTCCATTTAACTAATTATCCAGCCCTCTGATGTTGCTTGTCATTTTCCGAGTTACCTACAGCCATTCTATCAATCCATAGTAATTTCAGATTTGAATGCTATACAAGTCTGTATACCGAACTGGTGAGGAAGCACCATGATCCTGATCTGTACACATGACTTCTAAGTAGAATCTGCAAGATGTTGGCAACAACTTTCCCATGTGCAGTGAATTTTTGGCAACTGAACTCAATTCCAATAGTACGTTCTCTCTTTGGAGGAAACTCATAAGTGAAGTCCTGCTGGAAATCTGACATCTTTTCCAGTAGTTGATGAAACAGATGCTTTCAGTAAAGAAAATCCAATCATAGAAAATCTGAAGGCCAATGAGACAAGGGGCAGATTCAGATAATCCCATTGAAATGGGATTAATTTAGCACCCTTCTTTACTGCATGCGCTCTCATAATGAGTTCTTTCTCGTAGTCTCCTCGCTTGAAAGGGGAGATTTAACCCAAAAAAAAAAAAAAAAAAAAAGA
>NC_036646.1:6968707-7042730 GCF_002806865.2 Cucurbita pepo subsp. pepo
AAAAAAAAAAAAAAAAAACAGAGAAGGGAGAAAAAAACTCTAGTTGACCAAAAAAGTGGAGTTATTGCAAAAATCATTGTGTATCTACCATACCACCCAAAGAAAAACACTTTCTGTAAAGTACTCTAGGCACTCCAGTTGTAAATTGAATAAGATTCACCCAAAAGGTCTAAACTTGTCATTAAAGATTCTGTTGTTTCTTTCCTTTCATATGTGCAATAGGTGAGCTCTAGAGTCAAATTTCAGTAAGGTCGAATGCAGCAGAAGGTTTTGAAACCCCGAAACAGAAACTTCCTGAATTTGGTTTGCTATGGTGGGTGCATAAAAATAGTGGGATCCCTTCTCTTTTGACGAAAGAATTTGTATTATTCAGTGATAATCAATGCCAAAGGGTTGATCTGGCTTTTCAACTCATTGATGGCTAGTTTCTCTATCAAACGAAGTTAGAAAACATTGGGGAACCTATTATGATGCTTAGGAGACATATCCCAACATCAGGACTTGTCCTTAGCTCAATAATACAGATTCAGATTTAATAACACAATTATTAAGTCCATATATGAACACATTTGTTGTACAACTGTGTCCTTGAGTTCTGAAAAATTAAATCCATACATGAAGTCTCGAGTGAGTGGGATCCTAAATCCTTTATCTTGGACCATTGGCTGAGACAATTACTAGGTTGCATGAGGAAGCGTTGGAAGAAAACCCTTGTAAGACTAATACAAAATATGCAGAAGCCACAAACAAGCACAAGTACACTAGCAATTTCAGGAGAAAACCGTAGGATGGTTCATCAAGCCCAATTGGAACTTATAACAAACTATGGGATACGGTTCAAATACCAAACAAATTACATATTTTTATAATTCAGTAACTCAAACTAAACAAAGAACCACCCCCTATATGAATCCAAATAGGCCAAGTAAACTCAATGGCCTGTCGGATGTTTATGGGGCAAATGATGTGATACAGCACTAGAATTCCTCCTATTTTAGTTTGGCCTGTACCGTCTGTGGTTAGGTATTTTTATTATTATTATTTTCTACCAGAAGGGAATCAGTTCATTAATTGGAAGTTTGCCATAAACCTAATAGCCATTGAAGAACTTGTTCTTGGAAAATTCAGCAATTCATTTTGCCAAATTTGAATGAGAGAATTGAATTTCTGCAATAGAATTGAATCCACACCAAGACTTCCAAGCAATAAATATCCAACAATGTGATCAATAATAAATCATAATTAGAGTCAGAAACACTACTAGCCCCAAATTTCTCCGCTTAAATAGAAAACCAACCATTGAAAAGGAAACCGATCCGACAGAAAGCCGTAGAAATGGAGAAAAGATGCAATGCAGTACACGGAACTTGAATTTCATTCATATGCACAAACTAAAAGAAAAACCCAAATTTACGATAAAAAAAAAAAAAAAAAAAAAAAAAAAAAAAAAAAAAAAAANCACATAAATTCATCCAAACAGGAAGTAAAACAAAGTTTTATCTCCTAAAACTCATCAAAACCAACATCGAGCCACAGAAATCCCGTCAATTAGGTCAAATTATGGCATGAAGACGAAGAATCAAAATTCGAATGCTGTAACTTGAATTAATCGAATAGTGTTCAGAATCAAGAAACGGGTAAGAGACAGAGAAATCGAAATTACCATGGCGATTGATTTGATGCAGATCTTGAGAAGTACGAGTAACCTAGAGGAATCAGTAGCGACGGAAGAGGGAAAACAAAATCGGTCCACTTTTAGGCTTCGATTAATATATGGCTTTTACAGTAATTATTGATGTGATTTAATTATATATAATAGATTTATTATTTTAATTAATTTCATATAGATATTTAGTTTATAATTTATTTTAAAATATTTATTTAAAAAACTATATGATATAAGTGTAACTCTAATTTTTTTAATCTAAATTATTTAATAAAATGTTATAAAAATTAAATCAATCAAAATGACATTAAAATATGATAATAAATATGGAATAAAAAAATTGTTAAAACTTAATTTAATTGCCATAGGCAACTGAGTTATCAAATTGTTGGGTCGGCTATATTTGAATAGCATAGCATAGATATATTACCATTATATTTACGGGTCTGTCTCCAAAAACCGACCAAAAAAGAATCATTAAATTTACGGGGTCTGTCTCCAAGAACCGACCAAAAAAGAATCATTAAATTTACGGGGTCTGTCTCCTCCAAGAACCGACCAAAAAACAATCATTAAATTTACGGGGTCTGTCTCCAAGAACCGACTAAAAAAGAATCAGTTTCAAGGTTATATTTTGTAATAGCAAAATAATTTTTTTTTTTTTTTTTTTTTTTTTTTTTTTTTTTTTTTTTTTTTNNNTTTTTTTTTTTTTTTTTTGTTTTTTTTTTGTTTTGTTTTTTTGTAAGTTGCACGAGCACAAACAATATTTGGATGATATGAACTGACTGAGCTATACTAGCCATTTCCTTTCCTACACATTATCCTTATTGTCAATAGCAAATTTGAACCGGTAATACGAGGATTTATACCGGCCATTTCGTTTCCTACACATTATCCTTATTGTCAATAGCAAATTTGAACCGGTAATACGAGTATTTTCAGTCCTCTGCTGTACTAACTGAGCTATACCGGCCATTTCTGACATTATCTTTTGACATTATCTTTATTTATTTTCATTTTATTTTCAGGTAACAGGAAGATTTTGAAGATTTTGAGTCCTCACGCTCTGTTGTTCAAGTCTAACACATGACTAAAATTGAGAGAAATAATTTTGTAGAAATTTGAACTTGAAACTGATGTTATGGATCGAGATTCGTCTTCGCCAATTGAACATTGCTTGTGCGCCAATTGAACATTGCTTGTGCGCCAATTGAACATTGCTTGTGCGCCAATTGAACATTGCTTGTGCGCCAATTGAACATTGCTTGTGCGCCAATTGAACATTGCTTGTGCGCCAATTGAACATTGCTTGTGCGCCAATTGAACATTGCTTGTGCGCCAATTGAACATTGCTTGTGCGCCAATTGAACATTGCTTGTGCGCCAATTGAACATTGCTTGTGCGCCAATTGAACATTGCTTGTGCGCCAATTGAACATTGCTTGTGCGCCAATTGAACATTGCTTGTGCGCCAATTGAACATTGCTTGTGCGCCAATTGAACATTGCTTGTGCGCCAATTGAACATTGCTTGTGCGCCAATTGAACATTGCTTGTGCGGAATCTAAGCTTGTTCGACTACACACGCGGTCTGCACATGCATGTTCAATCGTCTGCGACACAACTGACTTGTCTTTACACTAAGCCTAGTCATTTGGCTCGACCTTGTCTCTGCTCGGGGCCAAGGTCTCTCAATGCACATGTCATCTCTATCTCCATCGACATGGTTAATATGTCTTGATGTCATCCCGAGTCTTGGGGGGTCGTAGGCCATCACAATTCGCTGGTCATGCCATCGAGAACGGACCCGCGTGTCGATCATCTCATTGGGACTTCCCAAACATCCATCCATCTGGGTTCTATCGAGGCATTAGCCCTCCCGTGCCCGTGTCATGTCATTTACGTATACCATGCTGGATAGGGGGTGTATGTAGGAACCTCCAACACGCGGGTTGGGGCGCAATACCGACACACTCGCCTGGTACTATCCTTGAAAAACCCATTTCAAAAAAAGTCGCTCGAGACACTCTCTCAGCACACTCAATGGCTCACTTAGACCATAGGACCGAGGGGGTGGTGGAGTGCTCTAAGTGACTTTAAGTTGGAAGAATTGTATTGTATGGTGGTGGTGGAATGCTCAAGTGACTTTATGTTGGAAGAATTGTATGGTCTATGATGACGCAAGTCCCATAGTCCCTACGTGCGGTCATAATGTTATGCTATATTTATGTATGCTTTGTGATGATGTATGAAGTCATATTATGTATGTATGTGATGTTCTATTATGTCATGATAGGAACAAAATGATGTATGCAATACTATGTCTTGCCATGTGAAGTCATGTTTAGATTACATGATGATGCAAGATGAAAGCCATGACTCATAATTGTATTATATGCTATGATTTTAAACCATGGAACCTCACGCATTTATGTATGTCATGCGTGTCGGGATAATTCTCTGTTATGTTAGTACACATACAATATTTATGTTTTCTATGATATCATGCAAATCTTTCCCGAATCTTTCCCTCTGTGGTGTCCGACGCGTCAATGCTTAGTCTAACAAAGCCAAGCCTAGGGGTATGTTTTCCATGATATCAGTGCATTAAAGTCGGCCATACTATGCCATCATATATGAGTGCGTAGAGGCCATATTATGTTGTTTTAAAGGATAGGTCCCATCAAGTATATATGTGTTTGCATTACCCAAACCCAACGGGCCATCACGTATTTAAGAGGTTATGAGTATTTAGGTCCCATTTAAAATATTCAAACCGTAAGTGAACCTACGTAGATTGCAGCTGCTAAGATATAGATGATGGTGATGCACGAATGATGATGAATTCTAGAGTGATCGTGAAAACTAAGATATGGGTGACGGTGAATGTTGTAGGTCATGGAAGACGGACATTGTTTTCGATTCAATTTCGTATTCTAATTTGAACTCGCTAGAAAGAGAGAAATGAGAGTTTTCAAACCCTTTTTTCATAAATTTTTTAGAAGGGATAAGTAGCCATGGCCTCTAAATCCAAAGCCCAAGCACCACAAAAACCCCATTACAAATTTACACCAAATCCCTCCAAAATCAACCTACAACATGTCTATACAACAAAAAATAAGAAACAACAACCGGAAGAACACGAAGAACACGAAGAACACGAAGAACACACAAACTCCTCCTCCCCACAAACTCACAGCTTCCCTCCGATCCCTCTTCCAAAATCGTCTCCAATCTCCGCCCATACTTCCCTCCCCGCCTCTCATTCAATACATAAACCGCCGGCGCCACCTCCCCCTTCATCTTCATCATCACTGCCATCTCACAAAATTTTCCCGTTAATTTTCCCACCAACCAAACAGATTGATTTTCCCGAGAAAATTCACCCAGAAAATCTTGTTTTGGGGATACAGAGAGGTGGACTGTGGGTATAAATAACGAATTTTCAAAGGCTCCTTGAATTTCTGGGAGGTTTGACTGGTGATGATGCTGCCACGTCACTCATTGACTTAGTCCTTGAATTTACCGTGTTATTACCACGTGGCATCAACTGCCCAACTGTCTCATGATCTCTTGACGCGTGGCCGTTCATAGCCGTTGGATTGATGACACGTGGTTATGGTTTAGCTTTACCGACCCATGGGAATTATTTTCGGATATTTCAGTTTTTTTTTTTTTAATATTTTTAATTAATTAAATAAAGGCGTAATTAATTGGCACACGGAATTATGGCATGCTTGGCACACAAAATAAGATGGTCCTTATTCAAAAATTAATATTTTAAAAAAATTAATTACTGAATTTTATAAATAATATTTAGCCGCCAACTGTATGCCACGTGGCACCCTTCGTTTTCTGTTTGGCCGTTATTATTTTCATTGGGAAAAAGGTTGACCGTTCACGTTGACCATTATCGTATTATTGGAATTTGATTTAAATTTTAGATTAAATTAATAAAAATACTTTAAAAAATATAGTTATAATTAGTATTATTTTGAAAAATATATCTAAATTTTTAAAAGTGAATTGACCTTTTTAACCTCTATAAAATAAAAGTTTAAAGTTCTAATAATTACAAATAGAATTAACAACTAAAAGTTTTGAGTAGAATTTGAAAGTTAATTGAAATATAATATTTAAATTTTAAAAGAAAATTAATAAAAATGTCCGTATAAAAAATATTTTTAAATTTTTAAAAATTTCAATAATACTCTTAAATTTTAAAAAAAAAATGTCTTATTAATATTCTTATTGAAAATATTTACTGATACTGGGATGAAATTTTTCTGACTATAAATGAAATATGGCAAATTAGAAATAATATGGAAATAACAATAAAAATAAAATAGAAGAATAATAAATGAATATAATATATTTGTCTTAATAAATGATCAACTATCCTCAACACCCCGCAAGTTGAGGGTCGGATTTGAACTAACGTGAAGCTTGGGAATCTGAAAAATTCAAAAAGAGGTCGAGAAACACTTTTTGTGAAGACGTCAGCAACTTGGAAATGAGAAGGGACATATTGTGTGCGAAGCTTGGCAATATAAAAATATTTACTGAAACCACCTACGTAAATGGTGGTAGAAGTTCTCTGTTTATAATAATTTATCAGAAAATATGGTAAATTACAGATAATATATAAGAAAAGAATAATAAATGAATACATTATATTTACCTTACTACCCTTAGTTTTGGATGGAAATCGTTACACTCTGTTTTAATAATATCCTTAAACTTTTAATAACGTTTCAAAAATAGACTTCAACTTTAAAAAATTTCAATAATATATTTCAACTTTTTTTTTTTAACAATTCAAAAATACTTTATATCTCGGTACTATATTTTAAAAGTAACCTTAACATCTTTTATCTTTATAATTTTTTTTTGGTTAAAAAAAATCTTACTATTAATATATGTCGAAAATCATATATCGATATTTCATTGATTATCTTCGAATGTTCTAATGTTATTTCGGAAAGTTCATGAATATTTTTGAAATATTGGGAACGAGTGAATGTATTTTTTAATTTCTTTTAAAAAAGTTAAATATATTTTTAAAGTTTTTTTTTGTTTTAAAAATAATATAACTTTTGAAAATTCAAATTTACAAATAAAATAAAATATTAATAATTTTGTATATTTTTAGACCAAATGTAAATTTGAATAGTATTAAGAAAAAATATTGTGGGAGGAAAGTCGGAATATTCTCTCCAGTGGTATGAAGCTTGTTCGGAAAGTCCAAAGCAAAGTCACGAGAGCTTATGTTCGAAGTGGACAATATCATACAACTGTGGAGAGTCGTGTTCATCTAACATAGTATCAGAGCTATGCCTTAAATTAGCCATGTTAGTAGAATGCCCAAATGTCGAACAAAGGACTCCAAAAGAAAAATGAGTCGAGCCTCGATTAAGGAGAGGTTTATAGTGTACTTTGTTCGAGAGGAGGATTATTGAGAGGTTTATGAGTAACGAATACTATCTCTATTGGTATGAGACGTTTTCGAGAAGCACAAAGTCATGAGAACTCATGCCATTGTCGAGAGTGGTATAGATTATGAGGTGATGAAAACCTCAGTGGTCAAAATCATGGAACATCTTCCATGGGGGAGAAATTCTGGAACATTGACGCGTTCTTGAATTTGAAAACGGAACTCCGAGTCTGATAGCATTGCTAAAAATGCACCGCCGCTTTCGCCCAACATGTTTCATCTTCAACGATCAAAACCCATTACTCAAAGTCCCATTTTCCGTTTCAAATTCCCGAATTTTCCCGCCACCCAATCAAGACTGTTCAACACGCTTTCATCTCTGTTCAGTCGATGCAAATCTCGTCAACAGCTCCAGCAAATTCACGCCAGGTTCGTCCTCCATGGTTTCCACCAAAACCCAACTCTCTCTTGCAAACTCATTGATTGCTATGCGAATTTTGGACTCCTTAATCTCTCTCACCATGTTTTCAATTCTATAATCGATCCCAATTCGACTCTTTACAATGCTATTCTGAGAAATTTGACTAGATTTGGGGAATATGAGCGCACCCTGTTGATGTACCGAGAAATGGTTGGTAAGTCCATGCACCCGGATGAACAAACTTACCCTTTTGTTTTGCGATCATGTTGTTGTTTGTCACATGTTGAATTTGGGAAGAACATTCATGGGTGTTTGATTAAGCTTGGTGTTGATTCTTATGATACGGTTGTTACTGTTCTGGCTGAGATGTACGAAAAGTGCATTGATTTTGAGAATGCCCACCAACTGTTTGATAAAATGTCTGTGAAGGATTTGGACTGCTGGAGTTCATTGATGTCAGAGGCGCCTCAAAATGGTAATGGGGACGATATTTCCCTGCTCTTTGGGAGGATGAAATCAGAGCCAATAGTGACAGATTCACTCACATTTATCAATCGCTTGAGGTCTGTTTCGGGTTTAAGTTCAATTCAGCTTGCAAAAATTGTTCATTGTATTGCAATTGTGAGCAACTTATGCGGAGATTTGTTGGTAGATACTGCCGTGTTGTCTCTTTACTCCAAGTTAGGTAGCTTAGTAGATGCTCGCAAGTTATTTGAAAAAATGCCTGAAAAGGACCGTGTTGTATGGAATATAATGATAGCAGCTTATGCTCGAGAAGGACGACCAATGGAATGTCTCGAGCTTTTCGAGTCCATGGCACGATCCGGGATTAGAGCCGATCTATTTACTGCGCTTCCTGTTATCTCTTCGATTTCACAGCTGAAACGTGCTGATTGGGGCAAACAAACCCATGCCAACATATTGAGAAATGGTTCAGATAGTCAAGTTTCAGTTCATAACTCTCTCATAGACATGTACTGCGAGTGTAACAGCTTAGATTCAGCTTGTAAGATCTTCAACTCGGTCACAAACAAGACTGTAATTTCATGGAGTGCTATGATCAAGGGGAATGTCAAACATGGTTATCCTCTCATTGCTTTGTCTCTGTTCTTCAGGATGAAATCGGATGGGATTCAAGCTGATTTCATTACAGTGATCAATATCATGCCTGCATTTGTTGACATAGGAGCACTTGAAAATGTAAAATATTTACATGGGTACTCATTGAAGCTAGCCCTGACTTCCCTGCCATCCCTTAACACAGCCCTCCTAATCACCTATGCAAAATGCGGGTGTATAGACATGGCCCAGAGGCTATTTGAGGAAGAGAGAGTTGATGACAAAGATTTGATAATGTGGAACTCCATGATCAGTGCTCATGCCAACCATGGAGATTGGTCTCAATGTTTCAAGCTCTACAGTCAAATGAAGTGCTCGAATTCAAACCCAGATCAGGTAACATTTCTTGGACTACTAACAGCGTGCGTCAACTCCGGTCTCGTCGAAAAGGGAAAGGAGTTTTTCAAGGAGATGATTGAAAGTTATAGCTGCCAACCAAGTCAAGAACATTATGCTTGTATGGTTAATCTCTTAGGGAGAGCTGGGCTTATCAATGAAGCTGGAGAACTTGTAAGAAACATGCCGATCAAACCCGACGCTCGAGTTTGGGGTCCATTGTTGAGTGCTTGTAAGTTGCATCCTGGGTCTAAGCTTGCGGAGTTTGCGGCCGAGAAGCTCATTGATATGGAGCCGAAAAACGCAGGGAATTACATATTGCTTTCGAACATATATGCTGCTGCTGGTAAATGGGATGGAGTGGCTAAAATGAGAAGTTTCCTTAGGGATAAAGGGCTGAAGAAGACCCCTGGTTGTAGTTGGCTGGAGATCAATGGCCGTGTAGCCGAGTTTCGTGTCGCTGATCGAACTCATCCGAGAGCCGAAGATATCTATGCCATTCTGGGGAACCTTGAACTTGATATCAAGGAGGCTAAAGAAATGAGTCCAGAAAAACTGGGTACTCTTCTATAACACTTCTGCATCCTTTTTTTTTTTTATAAATGTGTTAAGAATTGAGAAATACCAATCGAGTATCCCACCAACCACAACTTCCTGCTTTCAACCGCTTCCAAACCATCGTCATTGCTTCCGAACCTTAAGCAACCACTACTAGTCCTAAAGTCACAAATTACAGTCCCCGACTAGTCCATACATCACCGCAAGTCGCAAGTCTGTGAGTCTAGCATTAACAACTACAACTTCCTACTTTCAACAGCTTCCAAACCATCGCCATTGCTTCCGAACCTTAAGCAATCACTACTAGTCCTAAAGTCACAAATTACAGTCCCCGACTAGTCCATACATCACTGCAAGTCGCAAGTCTGTGAGCCTAGCATTAACAACCACAACTTCCTACTTTCAACAGCTTCCAAACCATCGCCATTGCTTTCGAACCTTAAGCAACCACTACTAGTCCTCAAGTCACAAATTACAGTCCCCGACTAGTCCATACATCACCGCAAGTACCAAGTCTGTGAGCCTAGCATTACCACTACTATTGCAATAGTCCCACTAGCTTCTATTGGTACTCAACTCTTCCGCAAACCAACCATGTTTAAGGAAGGATTTTTCTGTCATGACTTTAGATCCCAACTTTAGATCCCACTTGGGCTTTTGATCCCACCTAGGTTTGTTGCACTTTCAATCCCAATTCCATTTTTCATTCTTAACAAAATGATAGACTTAAATCCATTTATTCTATTGATGTTCTACAAAGTCGATTATATTAATGTAAATGATCTCATTTCGTCAGTATTGGTATTATTATTTAATTTCAAGCAGTTGCATAGTTGATTATCTAACTCCATATCATAGAGAATGGGAAATAGCTATTCAACTCCGAACTCGAAAACTCGAAAAAGTTACTAATCAAGTCGCCTATGGTGGCATGCTTGAGCTGCAAGTACATGAAAGCGAGCGTGGAATTGGCAATGGCATTGTGTTTATACTAAAATTAAGGTTAAATTACAAGTTTAGTATCTAATTTTTTATGTTTTTGTCTGATCGGTGTCTTTGAAATATAAAAAATGTTAAATTAATAAAAATACCTATAAATTTTGTAGTTTGTTTCAAAAAAAAATATATCCCTAAACTTAAAATTTTTGTAATTTCAAAAAAGTTAAAAAAATATTATTATCGTTAGTTTAAGATGGAAATCGTTAGTATTTTATTTCAAAAGTGCCCTTGAATTTTTTTTTAAAAAATATATTTACGATTAATACTATGTTTAAAGGATACTCATGAAATTTTAGAAGTAACGTTAACACCCTTTACCTTTACAAGAAAAAAGTTTGAAAAAAAAATCTTAATGTCAACATATGGATGAAAAACACCTATCGACATCTCCTGGAGTATTTACAAACGTTTTAATGTTAGTTTTGAAAGTTCACGAGTATTTTTTAAACCTGTACTAACCATAAATATATTTTTGAATTAAAGAATTAGTAGATATTCAAATTCTTAAAATTCTTAGTAATTAATTGTAATATTATATTCCATAAAAAAAAAAAAAATTGTTAGAATAAAAATGGATGAAAAGAATTATTTAATTTGCTTGTATTTAATAAGAGGGTTAGGACAAATTCAAATAAAACCCCCAAAATTTGGCAATTTTGTGATTGGGACCTAATACCAAATGGTGATGTAATTGTATTATTGTATGAGGGGCAAATAATAATTATTCCATTTTATGCGACTATTTAAGCAATGAAGTCCAAGTCCTCATGCAAAATAATTCAAATAAAATAAAATAAAAAAACAAGGTCTTTTCAATTTAAAAATAAAAAATGCTTCATTTTCAAAAATAGTGAATATTAAAATAACTAGTAAGACTCGATCAATAACGAATATTATTTTCTATTAAAATTACGGTCGCTTCTGCAAGTATAACATCATAACATTTCATAACCGATGCATAGACTTAAACGTTCGTAGAATTCATTTCAAGTAAAAGTAAACTTCAATAGAAAAGCAAAAACGAAGTAACAATAAGTTCAAACTATGAAAACGCCATGAACTAACCTAAGGGCTACATTTAAAACATAAATGCAACTACCTTAGCTTTTTTCCATGGCTTCTATAATGACACCATCATCCGTGTAAGGGTGTTTTACCTTTACCTTAAAAAAACGTAGGATGTGGCTTGAGTATTTAAAAAAGTATTCAGTATGTAGCCCCCTATTCGGATCAGAAAATACAGACACATGCAATCTTGTTGGGACCTATCCTTTCATAATCATCATGGCTTTGGTCTCACTTCCCAGTTTGGGCCGATTGGATGTGCATTACTTCTCTACACACAACCCACGTATGAGCATATGAACCCCAGGCTTGTATACGTCCCCCTTGAACCTGATCATCGACTAGCATACATTCACATTGCCGAAAAATACTTAGTAAGTCATGGCAATCGACAGTATGAGTGTATGCTTGAGTATTTTAGTGTACGCGTCACTCCCACGTGGCTAGTGTGTTGTACAACACATTTTTCGGTACTCACACTGCCTAACCTTAACAGTTTGAGTATAAGGTTAGGTACTCACACTGCCAATTGCCAGGAAAAATTTGTTGTACAACATGAAAAATACACCCACGTGGCTTGAGTATTTTAGAAATACTTAGTAACCCTTCTGTTAAGGTTAGGTAGTGCAAACACACATATAAATGATGGTACCTATCCTTTAAAACAACATAGCATGACCTTGAACTCTTTCCAATTCAGGGCAGGGTTGAATGTGTGGTACTTTCCCACAAACGGCCCACACGTGCACATGAACCCACCAAGCGGACTTGTATATGTACCTCCTCGGCTTGGCTTGGTCGGACTCAATGCATTAACACGTCGCTAGACGCCATGAAAGGAAAAAGCCTGCATGATATCATAGTGAACATAAATATCAAAGGTACGCATCCGTACAAACATAACATAACGGGAAAGTATCCCGATGCATATGACATACATAAATGCATAAAGTTCCCATAGTTTAAAATCATAACATAACATCAAAATCATTTCCTTCTTCCTTTTGTTTCATCCATGACATAGTATATATATGCGTCATGTATGCATAGTAGTCATCATAGTTTTCATCCGAACAAAATCAACCATATCATACATATACATTTGGTCAAACCTATCATACATACATATGTATATATACACAAATTGATTCCCTTATCCATTTGGTCAAACATTCAAGTGCATAATGTCCAAAATCAGCCTGTATTCATTGAATGAAACAGAGACAGAGACAGAGACAAAGAACATCGACTTCTTTGTCTTCCGGGAACGAGGAAAGAAAAAAAGACATCATTTTTGTCTGTAATTTTTGTGGGTTTTGTGTTTGTTTTGTTTGGTGTAGAGGGAGAAATGGAGGGAGGCTTCCATGGAGGCACTACTGATGGGTCGGCTTTCAGACAATGCTTTTCTCTGCTCTGGAACAATCCTTATGTTCTTCGTCTTGCTTTCTCTGCTGGAATTGGTGGCCTTCTTTTTGGTTATGACACTGGTAATCTTCTTCTTGTTTGTTTGTTCTTGCGAGAGAAGTGAGTGTCAACGAGGATGCTAGGCTCCGAGGGAGGTGAATTGTCAGAGGAGAGTGGAACGAGTGTCAGCGAGGACGCTAGGCCCTGAAGGAGGTGAATTGTGAGATCCTACATCGATTGACGAGTGAAAAAAGTGCCACCGAGGATACTGGGTTTCGAAGGGGTGAATTGTGAGATCCCATGTTAGAACGAGTACACGCTAGGCCTCGAAGAGGTAGATTGTGAGATCCCAGATCGATTGGAGAAAAGAGTGGATTGTGAGATTGTACGTCGATTGGATAGGGGAACGAAACATTCTTTAGAAGGGCGTGGAAATCTCTCTTTATCAACATGTTTGACAGGAAGTCCAAAAGAGAAAACATCGTTCGATATGATGATTTGGGATGGTGTTTATGTTTTTGCAGGAGTGATTTCTGGAGCACTTCTTTACATAAGGGATGATTTCAAGTCGGTGGACAGAAACACCGTTTTACAGGTTCTTAATTAATCATGCTTTTCTGTTTTTTTTTTCTTTTCTTGGAGGGAACGAGAAGAAATTTCTCCTCATTAGTAAAATAGGGCCGAATACGAGGATTATATCTTCGTTCTATCCCTTTTTATATATATATAAATCTCTATTGCTTGTGATCGGTAATTTATTTTTGAATTACATATCAATATTTTATCATTTTAGGTAAGACAATTATTTCAACCATATTCAAGTTCGTAATCGTCCAATTTTTCATTTTTTATAACCTTAGTCCATCTTTTTCACTTTATTTATCGCGATGTCGATTTCAATAATATTAGTTAAAGTATAGAATTAATACCGATTACGTTTCAAATATATTGTTAATAAAATTCATAGTCTAAGTACTATTTTTTTATTATGTTTTTTTTCTCCATTTTTGTCATATATTCAACCCTTGACATAATCTTGTCAAATTTTTAGACAATTTACTAATAAATAATTGTTCCATGCATTTTGAAATTGGTATTTAATGATTTGTATTTTTGTGACGTCATTTTTTCATTTTTTATTCTATTGATCTACGAGAAAATTTTAAATTCAAAATAATCATTCACATTAATGAAATTAATCTTGACATTATAAATTAAAGTAGTTAATGAAAAAAAAATTATGGTCCATGAAAAAGAGAAATTTAGAACATAGAATTTAGTGAAATTTGTGTAGTTTTTGTAGTTTTAATTTAGTTAAATTTAAAATAAAATAATGCTATAGATTATTTTTAAATCATTAAAATTTTTAATATCATACGCATTTTTTTTTTAGAATAGGTAATTTGAACATTAAATACTTTCTTTACTATAATCAATTTAAAAATTATTCATTTTAATTTAATAAATTTAAAGACGATATATATATATATATATTTTAATTTAATAATTTTGTAGTTTAGATATGGAACCCGACCAAACTAAACCTACCCAAATCTAAATCAATAGCGTTTCCGATGTGTTAAATCTCGAACAACCCAACTCATCCTAATCAATAGGTTTCCTAATGTCTTAAACCCCTATCCACCCAAATCCAAATTCATAGGTTTTTCAATGCATTAAATCTCGATCAACCCAACCCAACCCGCACTCAAATTCAAAGCAGTAAGTTTTCCGATGCATTAAATCGGATTCGTTAGCTTTTCCTCATTTAGAAGTGCAGCTGAAGTCTTGGTGATGATGGTATTGACATGAAACAGGAAACCATAGTGAGCATGGCAATTGCAGGGTCCATAATAGGAGCGGCAATTGGAGGATGGATGAACGACCGATATGGAAGGCGAACTGCAATTCTCATAGCAGATTTTCTCTTCTTCATTGGAGCTGTGGTCATGGCTGCTTCACCTGGCCCTTCCCTTCTCATTGTCGGTCGGGTTTTCGTTGGCCTTGGTGTAGGAATGGCTTCCATGACCTCCCCTTTGTACATCTCCGAGGCTTCCCCTGCAAAAATCCGTGGTGCCCTTGTTAGCACAAATGGTTTTCTCATCACTGGTGGCCAGTTTCTATCCTATCTCATCAACCTGGCTTTCACCAAGGTAAATCAAGTAAACTATCATTTGTACATACTTTCTACTACTAAATGTTAATCTCTGCACCATGTTAGAAATAACGGCTCTCCACAATGGTATGATATTGTCCACTTTGAGCATAAGCTCTCATAACTTTGCTTTGGCCTTCCGTAAAAGACCTCACTGCACCTTCAAGGCTCACAACTTCTTTGTTCGACATTTGAGGATTCTATTGACATGGCTAAGTTAAGGGCATGACTTTGATACCATGTTAAGAATCACGCTCTCTACAATGGTATGATATTATTCATTTTGAGCATAAGCTCTCATGGCTTTGCTTTGGGCTTCCCCAAAAGACCTCATACTAATAGAGATGTATTCCTTACTTATAAACTCATGATCATTCCCTAAATTAGCCAACGTGAGACTCTCTCCCAACAACCCTCAACACACCATTATACATATTCCTTTGATTTTCAAAGCCATTTCACAAGTCAGAACAAAGGGAAACTACTTTTGAGTAAGATAATATGCAAAAGATGAACCATTTCCTTCATACAAGAGTGACGGATGAACTCATAAAGATATCTTCAATGATGGAGATATAGCTTTTTCTTTCACAAAGAGGAAATTAAAGACTAAAGGATAGAGGGTACCCATGTAGGCACCGGGGACATGGCGGTGGATGCTCGGTGTTGCAGGTGTTCCAGCGCTCGTGCAGTTTCTCTTAATGTTATTTCTTCCAGAGTCACCTCGATGGTTATACCGCAAGGTGATAGTATGGCTTTTCCTCAAGTAGTTGGTCTTCATAAATATGGTAGTGTGAAGCTTTAAACATAAAAGATATCTGGTTGAACAGGGAAGGTCAGAAGAAGCTGAAAGGATACTAAGAAAAATATACTCACCAAATGAGATAGAGGCAGAGATTCAAGATCTCAAGGACTCCGTTGAAGCAGAGATCAAGGAAAAACAGTCTTCTGAGAAGATTAGTATGATCAAGCTATTGAAAACCAAAACGGTGAGAAGGGGACTTTATGCAGGGGTTGGACTCCAGGTTTTCCAGCAATTCGTGGGCATAAATACAGTTATGTACTACAGTCCTTCTATAGTTCAGTTGGCTGGCTTTGCATCTAATGAGACAGCACTCCTGCTTTCACTGGTCACTGCTGGGCTCAATGCATTGGGCTCCATTGTGAGCATATATTTTATTGATAGAACAGGGAGGAAAAAGCTTCTAGTCATCAGTTTATTTGGTGTCATGATTTCTCTTGGCCTTCTATCAGGAGTTTTTCATGAAACAACATCTCATTCTCCATTAGTGAGCACCAAAACCACTCAACTCAACGCCTACACCTGCCCCGACTACAGTTTGGCCCGAAAAACTGCTTCTTGGGACTGTATGAAATGTTTGAAAGCCTCATCTCCAGATTGTGGTTTCTGTGCCTCAGCAGCTAATAAGGTAAAAGCAAGCACTAATCTGATTGAGTAGGAAAAAAATACATAAGCTGCATAACATTTCCTCACACCCTTTTGTTGTTTGCAGCTATTTCCCGGCGAATGTTTGGTTTCAAACGACACAGTGAAGGATTTGTGCCTCGGTGAAGATAGACTGTGGTACACTAGGGGATGTCCTAGCAAATTTGGATGGCTTGCACTCATTGGTCTTGCTCTTTACATCATTTTCTTTTCTCCAGGAATGGGAACTGTGCCATGGATTGTTAATTCAGAGATTTATCCATTAAGGTATCGTGGAGTCTGTGGAGGAATAGCAGCCACTGCAAATTGGGTCTCAAACCTTGTTGTTGCTCAGTCCTTCTTATCTTTAACACAATCAATTGGGCCTTCCTGGACATTCCTACTATTCGGATTGATTTCAATAGTAGCACTTATGTTTGTCCTGATATGCGTGCCTGAAACGAAGGGCCTTCCGATTGAGGAGATTGAGCAGATGCTTGAGAACAGGGCTTTGCATTTGAAGTTCTGGGAGAAAAGGCCAGATACATCGGAAAAAGGCCAAGGCGCCTGAAAAATCAGTGTAAAAGTAAGTATTGTACAAAATTTTATACAAGCATACTTGGATTCTAAAGGCTTAAGGTTTACTTGTATCAATAGACACTAATATGTCAACACGAGTAACACGAGTATAACTGTAAGACACCTATTATTATCATTCCTAAGGTCGATAGTTCGATCTCCCACCCTGTCATTCTCCTAACTGTGGTCTTGGAATTTGCAAATATTTGGATATCAAGGGAAAAGACAAATATCTAGAACATTTACACCATCGACTTAAAATTAAATCATCGAACAATCCAAGTTTTGAAAATTTAAAAAAAAAAAAACAAGAAAAATTTTCAAACCAAAAACTAAATATCAAATGGTTATCAAATGGGCCTAGATGCAGATAATTCAAAGATGGAGTTGGAAATATGTTTCAAGGAATCAGTTGGTATTTGCTCCTTTATGTGAATCGCATTGTAATCATTCCAGCTAGGAGCCAAACACTCACACGAGCAGAGGACAGAAATAGAAAGTACCTCAAAACCCAAGGAACAGCCAATGAAAATTGTATCCCCTGATCCCATCTCCTCGAGGAAAACAGAACCAAGCAGAAGGATGGGTGGGATGGAGATGCAAGCTTGAAATGAATGCCCAAATGTCTAACGGTCAGATCCTACATTAGTTGGAGAGGGGAACGAAGCATTCCTTATAAGGATGTGAACACTCCTCCCTAACAAACGCGTTTTGAAACTACAAGGCTGACAGCGATACGTAATGGGTCAAAGCGTATAATATCTGTTAAGTATCCAGGCTCCGCTTAGAAAAAACCCGGTCTTGTTTCCACTTTTCCGGTCATTCTGGACACAATTTTCAAATATTGGATCTTCCTTATTACAGGAAAGAAGCAACTAGAAAGATCCTTGGGGACAACTCTAAAAGGCTAAACAATTGCACGCCTGGACCGCTATCGAATGAAACCAGAGGACTAATGCTTTCTTTTGATTAGGTTAGATTCCTACCAAGAAACTGACTTAAAAGACTGACTACTGCTTTCGCGATGAGATTGGGTTATTACAAATGGTATCAGAGCCAATCACCAAGCAGTGTACCAGCAAAGACGCTGGCTTGGCCCCAAAGGAGGGTGGACTGTGAGATGCCACATCGGTTGGAGAGGAGAACGAAGCATTACTTATAAGGGTGTAGAAACCTCTCCCTAACATACGCGTTTTAAAACCGTAAGGCTAACGGCGATACATAATGGGCCAAAGCGAACAATATCTATTAGTAGTGAATTCGGACTATTACAAACTAACTCTATGCAAAACCCCAACAAAATGTGCTCTGAAAAAATTACTGATAGAAGCACAAGTGAGAATATGTCACCAAATAAACTGTTGGCTACAAATTTTCTCGTCTAGTTGTGTCAATCGCTCACAGTAGAGGCCAGAGCATTGACCTCAACACTAGAGTCTATAACTAGTGAAAGCAGTGTAGTTTCATTAGATACTAAACTATAGTATAGTTGTAGTATACAACTACATTTAATGCCATTAACTGCAGAAGAAACTAAGCTCCAATCCCTAAAATGAAATCCACTTCTCATAGCTTTGGTTTTCAATAACTTAATCAAACTAATCTTCTTAGTAAACTCTTCACCTTCCATGAAGTCCTTGAGATTAATCTTAGCCAAGACACCTGAAAAATGAATACAAACTAGACAATTGGTATCACCTAGACGGTAACATTTAAGAGAATCCCATTCACTTGAGTTTTGGATTGTTCATTAGGACAGATTAGATCGCTTGATTTGACAAATGGGAACTAAAATTGAAATAGAAACCTCGCCATTCAATTTCTCCATCTCGAAGTTTTTCATTCTTTAGTTTTCTACTCCAATCGACAATCACGTTGTTCGAATGAAATATTCCAAAAAAACAAAGCTAATGAAGATAATTCATATACGAGATTGGAAATATGTGCGAAGAAATGCGCTAGTACCTGCTTCTTTCTGTGAATTACATCGAAATGATTCTAGCTGGGAGCCAACAACGCGCACTCACAGAGAAAGGAAATACCAGGAGAAAGAACAAGAATGTACCTTCGAAATCCGAAGAACACTCTGCGAAAACTGTGTCCCTCGATCCCATTTCCATGGAGGAAAGAAGAATCGGCCGAAACAGTGATGGGGAAGAAGGTTAATGGAAGCTTCCGTTGATAAATTCCCTGAATTAAAATAAAAATATTTCTCATTTTTTGCATTTTTGTTTATAAATTTTAATAATACATTTAAATTATTAAAAAAACTCAGACCGTGTAAGGGCTTTCTCTTTCCGGCTTCCCATAAAAATGGGAGGTTTCCACACCCTTATAAACGTGTTTTGTTCTCCTCCCCCAACGAATGTGGGACATCACAATCCACCCCTCCTTTAGGGTCCAACGTCCTTGCTGGCACACTGTCTTGTGTCTGCCCCCTCCTCCCTAACCAATGTGGGACATCACAACCCACCCCTTCTTTAGGGCCCAACGTTCTCGCTGGCACACCGCCTTGTGTCTACCCCCTCCTCCCCAACCAATGTGGGACATCACAATCCACCCCTCCTTCAGGGACCAACGTTCTCACTGGCACACTGCCGCCTTGTGTCTACCCCCCTTTGGGGAACAGTGAGAAGGCTGGCACATTGTCAATCCACCCCTCCTTTAGGGCCCAACATCCTTACTGGCACACCGCCTTGTGTTTTCCCCCTTCGGGGAAGAGTGAGAAGGATGACCCATCGTCCGATATCTGGCTCTGATACCATTTGTAACGGCCCAAGCCCAAGCCTACCGCTAGCCGATATTGTCCTCTTTGCTCTTTCAGGTTTCCCCTCAAGGCTTTAAAACGCGTCTACTAGGGGAAAGTTTTCACACCCTTATAAAAGGTGTTTTGTTCTCCTCCCCAACTAATGTGGGACATCACAAAACTAAGCCAAACAAGCAAGTGACTCTATTATCAGTCTGGTTGGAAGAATTTTTTTTTATGTATGATGATATGTGCCCAGTGGTCTTACACGTGTCTATACGTGTTATGTCTTGTTATGTGATGTGTCGTTATATGATATGCCAAATAACATGATGGTATGAATGAAATGTTATGTTATATTACGAAAAACTATGTAATGTATGAGATGCCATGATGCACTATGATATGTTATGTTAGCCCATAGTTTGTCATGAAATGTTTTGAAATAAGGAAAAGCTACAAAACACAACCTCATGCCATGATTTGAAAGTTATATGATGAATGAAATGATTTATGAAAGTTTATGTACGCATATTACCGAGTGTAATATGTGATGAAAGAATGGGGGGTTATCCTGCATGATTTATTATGCCAGGATGAAAATATGGAGATCTCATGCATATTTGTATGTTCGTGTGCATCAGGATACTTCTCCTTTATGATGACTACAGACACGTACACTATGACTAAAATGACACAACCCTTGGCCCACATGCAACCACTTGCAGCATCCCATAATCGAAGTCCAAACAACCCAAAGCCCACGGCCCACCTGACACACGCAACCTAGAAA
Organism: Cucurbita pepo subsp. pepo; assembly: GCF_002806865.2. NCBI lineage: Eukaryota > Viridiplantae > Streptophyta > Magnoliopsida > Cucurbitales > Cucurbitaceae > Cucurbita > Cucurbita pepo. The sequence continues at coordinate 6,989,407 of NC_036646.1, forward strand.
GGTGACTCACGCATACTTGAGAGCACAACCCGACGTGATTCGTTGACCTGCGTGCACTCCAGCCCTTGCACGTGTGTGACGCGTGTCAACTCCTCGACTCATATGGCTCGTTTGGCTTGACTTGGCTCGACTCTGGCTTGGAACTCAAATTTGGACATCGTTCCCTACTTTTTGTACCATTTGAAGCTGATTTTGACCTTATTTAAGGCAATTGAGGTCAATATAAACTTCGTTTGTTCAATTTGAATAATTAATTACGTTGTAGGTCTGTTAAAAGAATTAGAAGGATATTTCTAATATGGGGAGTACCTCCATGAATTAGAAGGATATTTCTAATATGGGGAGTACCTCCATGGAGGTCGACACGAACTTTGAATGATGAAAGCAAGCAAAATTAGAGTTAGATAGAACGTCGGCTAAAACCAACCAAGTAAGTGGCTCTACTATCAACTCAGTCAAAACACTTGTTTTTTGTATTATGATGTGTGTCATGTGTGTTGATATGATATTATGATGTGCTATGGTGTTATGATGACGTGCTTTGATATGATATTATGATGTGTTACTATGATGCTATGATGTTATGACGATGTGATGTACTATGATGCTATGATATATTAGGATTATGATGCATTATGATATGATGACATGAGACGTATGATGATGCTCTGATATAGTATGATGACATCTCATGTTACGATGATATACATGTATGAGATGTCATGTTGCATTAGGATGAAAAGTTTTTTGATACACCACAACTGATGTTATAAATGATGAATGTATGAAAACTTATGTATGCATGTTACCTATATTAATATGTGAAGGATATGTGAGGTTGTGTCCCATGAATGATTTAAGATGAAAAGTATACGGACCTTATGCATATTGTATGTTCATTTATATTAGGATACTTCCTCTTTTGTGATGAGTATGGACACGTACACTAGATGAGGATGATGATGATCATGTCTTGCATGATATTTGAGGGTTTTCTGTACCTCCGGATGTCCAGCTATCGTCAACTAGCCCGACCATGCAAGCCTAGGGGGCGAGACCGCTTGGTGGTCTCATGCTCGCACGTGTGAATCGTGTGTAGGAAAGTACTATACATCCTACGTGATTGCAGGCTACCTCTACGATGATTTTTAAAAAATAAATCCCTAATCATGATTGCACGTGTCGACATTCCCTGACCCCAATAATGGGTCACTGTGTATTTCTTAAAATATTCAAGGTATGTGCTGCTTCTATATTTCAGGTAAAGACAAGACACTCCTATACGGTTGACGACGACATCACGATTAAGGACCATGACACATACATAGGGTGGTTGCATTTAATTTCGTAGATTTTAGGTTAGTATAGGGTATTGCTATTTTTATATTTACTTATGTTTATTTTAATATTTCGTTTGTATTGTTTTAAACATTTTCTTAAACATGTAAGTCCATGACATTATTTTATAAAGTTGTTTTAAATGAATATTTCCGCACAAGAAGTTACGTCATGCATATGATAGCGATTTTAGGTTACTAGAAAAGTAAGGTCGTTACTGATAGTAGAGAGACTATGAAAGGGTTGTTGATTAACCTTTAATAATGAACGATCTAAGTAGATAGGGATCACATTGGTTGTGAGACAAGAGCCATAGTTGTACTAGGGTTAGACGATGGTGGAGGTCGGGCCTCACCTTATCATTATTTCGAATGACGAGTTTTTATAAATTTATTATTATAGATTAAGCTAAATTAAAATGATTAAAAAAATTAACGAAGATAATTTTATTAATGAGAAAAAGTAGTTTATCTTTTGGTTTTAAAGATAAATAAATAAATAAATGGAAAAAGAAAAAAGTAATCTCTGCGGGTGAGTCACCCACATTACGGAGGACACGTGCCGTTGCCTCTCTCGAGCCTGTCACGAAGATTACGGGTAGCACCCACTCCTAAACCTCCCCCATAGAATTTCTCGACGCCATTTTTTAAAATGAAATTAAATTATATTCCACCTGGACCAATCACAAGCCTCCACGTCAAATATTCTCATATTTCGAGAATAAAAGAGGAGCCTTAAATTGAATGGCTTTGGGAATGAGATTAAATTACTATTATCTCCTTTTTTCCCGGCAACTAATGGGAACATTGGTTTTCGGGGACACCCATGTTTCCCACACTTTATTTATTTATTTAAAATTAATAATTTCATATTATATTGATGTCTAGGTCTTTGGATTTCATTTGATCCTAGGGTAGTTTTACTTTTATTTATACATTAATTCCTTCATTCTCTCTTGGAATGTCTCGACCAAAAAAAAAATGGTTATGATTCACAAGTGGGTGAGTTTTGTTCGGGGGACAATTTTGTAATTGACCATATAAATGTGTGTGTTTCGGTAAGATCATAGTAAACGAGAGATGTATGAATGAATTGATACCATATTCGAATAAGAGCTATTGTGAGGATAAGATTGTTAAGAAATGATTAATGAATTGATAGTTTGTGAGATCCCACATTGATTGGAGAGATGATCGAGTGATAGCAAGAACGCTGGGCCTGAAAGTGGGTGGATTGTGAGATCTCACATTAGAGGAACGAGTGCCAACGAGGACGCTAGACCTTGAAGGTGGGTGGATTGTGAGATCCCACATCGATTGCTGAGAGGAACGAGTGCCATCGAGGACGCTAGGCCCTAAAGGTGGGTGGATTGTGAGATCTCACATCGATTGCTGGGAGGAGCGAGTACCAACGAGGACACTAGGCCCTGAAGGTGGGTGGATTGTGAGATCCCACATCGATTGCTGAGAGGAACGATTGCCAACGAGAATGCTGGACCCTGAAGATGGGTGGATTGTGAAATCTCACATCGATTGGAGAGAGGAACGAGTGCCAACAAGAACGCTGGGCCTAAAGATGGGTGGATTATGAGATCCCACATCGATTGCTGAGAGGACGAGTGCCAACGAGGACGCTAGGCCCTAAAGGTGGGTGGATTGTGAGATCCCACAATTGCTGAGAAGAACGAGTGCCAACGAGAACGCTGGGCCCTGAAGATAGGTGGATTGTGAGATCCCACATCGATTGTTGAGAGGAACGAGTGCCAACGAAGGTGGGTGGATTGTGAGATCCCACATCGATTGCTGAGAGGAATGAGTGCCAACGAGGACGCTAGGCCCTGAAGGAGGGTAGATTGTGAGATCCCACATCGAATGCTGAGAGGAACGAGTGTCAACGAGAACGCTGGGCCCTGAAGATGGGTGGATTGTGAGATCCCACATCGATTGGAGAGAGGAACGAGTGCCAGCAAGAACGTTGGGCCTGAAGATGAGTGGATTGTGAGATCTCACATCGATTGCTGAGAAGAACGAGTGTCAACGAGGATGCTGGGTCCTGAAGGTGGGTGGATTAATAGTTATCATCTATATTAACAAAATTCACCTTCTTTTTTGATGGGTCAATCATAGGAACTTCAAAATTAAGTGTGCTTAACTTAGAACGATTCTATGTCAGGTAACCTCTAAAGAATTTTTCTAGGAAGTATCTGGGCGAGGACAAAACATTCTAAAATAACCCGTGTTAGTTTGTGGGAATAGTCTTCACTCTTACAAGCAATTCGAGATAAGTACATAACTTGGTTATGTTGCAAAAGAATGATCAAGCCAACGACTATCAATCCACATTCTAAATATTTGTAACACTCCAAACCCATCGTCAGCAGATATTGTTCTCTTTAGGCTTTCTCTCTCGAGATTCCCCTCAAAGTTTTTAAAACACATCTGCTAGAGAGAGCTTTCCACACCCTTATAAAAAAATGCTTCGTTCTCCTCTCCAACCGATGTGAGATCTCACAATACACCCCCTTTCAGGGTCCAGCGTTCTCGCTATCACCCGTTCCTCTCTCCCCATCGATACGGAATTTCACAATATTGATTTAAATCTTAGGCATGACGTGTTACAGTATAAACTTAGCTAGTTAAAACATATAATTAATATCATCAACTATCAAATTCAGATCCCGAATTTCAGAATCTTCAGTATGAAGCGTTGTATATGATATTATAAACAATATAATTTACAAAATTAGGAGGCATGATGGGATGGTGTGTGAGAGATGCCCATCAAATCCCTAATTAATTAATTAATTAATTAACCAAAAAAAAAAACATTATAATAAAATGAAGTGAAGGTGGGAAGATAAGAGACACATCATTACCGTACGTTTTTATTTTTTAAAATTAAAAAATAAAAATATTCTTTAAAAATAAAAATAAAAATAAAATCCTTAATTCTTTCAAGCACTTACTCCAACAACATCAACGAGATCTCCAACATAACGTTAATGACTTCTGAGAGAAGCATCATGACTTCCATCATCTTCCCGAGTCATAGAGGCTCGACTCTTAGTTTAGGTCATGACTCTGACACTATGTTAGATGAACACAACTCTCCACAATGGTATGATATTGTTCACTCTGAGCATAAACTCTTATGACTTTGCTTTAAACTTCTCCAAAACGACTCGTACTCATGATCAATCCCTAAATTAGCCGACGTGAAACTTTCATCACGGTTGTTCGTAGGTTGAGTTGGGTTATAGTAATACATTCTTCAGGCTAAGCCGTAAATATTTTGTACTCTTTGAGCTTTTTATGTGGTCCCACCCAGTTTTTAAAACACATTTACTCAAAATAATTAAAACAAAAATAAAATATACGTATATAATTATATTGTAAATAAAAAAATATTTTGGGTCATCTGACAGACTCAATCCGTCCGACCCAACTTAACTAAACCATAAAATTTTTGGGTTGAATTAGTCGGTGTTGTTGAATCATTTATTAATTTTTTTTTATTTTTAATAAAAATAAAAAATTAATTAATTTATATTTTGAAAAGATACCTTCCAATTAAAATATATAATAAAAAATAATTATAAAATTAATATATATGTGGTAAAAATCATGTATTATGCAATTTTTTAACAATTATAATAAAATAATTTAACGAATCAAATAATATACAATATTCAAAATCCTCACCATATTTTAAAATATTATTAACACAAAAATTTAAAATAATTTTAATAAATAAAAAATATATATTAAATTAACGTTTTGTAGCACGTCATCGAGAAAACAATAATATTATATTCTCAAATTTATGTTACATTTATACGGACAACAATAATATTCAATTTATGGGTCGAAAAATAATTCAATAATCACTCGTGTTTCAAATGATATATCGTAAAAGGAAAAAAATGACGACTTCGACCTTAATTGACATTGAATACGTACACGGACTATTTCTAAACTGTCATATTTCTAGATGTCATAGTAGGATTTGATGACGGTTTAAAACACACCAACAATACGATAGCTACAATCTCAAATTTGAATTGACATCGAGTCGAACCATAGTAACTATATGATGACGGTTAGCTATCATGTCATATTCAAACGATGTTAGCTGCTCACTGAGATTGTATGTTGAGGACGACTGTTTTAGTCATTTCACAACTGTTATTTCAAAATTGACGTTGTTTTATAGTTCAACGTGCAATAAATTTATTAGCATAATTGGAACCCTAACAGTACCTCTAGTACGATTCGTACAAATATTTCAGTGGAAACAGCACAATTCACGAATACAATTCTCTCGTAATCAAATTAACCTGACTCGGGTATGAAAGTTATCAATCTCTATTCAACTATACAACTATCGTAAGCATACTTACGAGCTACCCGAGTTTCGAAATATCTACACAAGTACCACCACTTAGTTACTTAGGTATAGTTTGACACATATTCCACTGATTTTAACTCGTAGCTCGTCCAGTTGTTCTTGTGTGCATAATGATTTTTAATATTAAACTACACGAAAACAAATAATAAATAATATGGTTAGAATTATGCATGAAAAAGTACAATAAATATGTAAGAATAGTCCGAACGTCGTGTTATTAATAAAGGATTTTAAATTAGGTCAAAATTTGGGATCTCGTGAACTTCGTCACACAATAACCATATTTCACGTTACCTTCTTGGCAAGAAAACTACAAACGATAATCTGAAAGCAAAGTCGGTACGAGCGTTGAAACGAAAACAACAACAAAACGACGATGTTTTACAGGGTTTTTGATGACGATTGCTTACGACATCGTTTTACGCTAACGTATAATGACAGTTAAGGGCAATCAGACCTGCATCGTTAAGCGTTCTACGTATCGTATCGAAATGAATAATGTTCGTGGTGTTTTAAATTTTGTCAGTGGGTAATTTTAGAAATTATTGAAAAGTTTGGGAAGGAATTTATGAAGAAAATATTTGTATGGGTCATTTAATGGAATGGACACCATTATTAGAACATAGCCATGAACACCAACTTTTTTGGTAAACTTTTTGCATCACAATAATAAATATGAGAAAATTACCCATTTTCATTTAATGCTTTTGTCAATTTATATATATTATAATTTAGTCCTTCAACTATTTCTTAATTGCACTTACGTTATCGTTATGTTTCAAAAAAACGTTGTAATAAGTCCCGGGATCTTTGACGTACAGTACTTTTGTGAGATCTCATATCTGTTGGAGAGAAAAACGAAGCATTCTTTATAAAGGTGTAGAAACATTTACCTACTAGATGTGTTTTAAAATCGTGAGGCTGATGACAATACGTAACGGGCCAAAGTGGACAACAGAAGAAAGACGAAGATACATTTTTAGGTACTTCGTTTCTACTTTCTTACGGTTATGGGGTCTCTTCTTTTAACGTACTTACTGTGTTGTTTACTAAATATACGACGAGTTAATGTTGGGTTTGTTTAAGTATTTGGTAGCGGTAGTGTACGTTATATAAACAAAGTACGTATGAATCTATCTGAGACGTTATTAATGTTATGTAACTTTGAAAATTTTGAAGTACGAATAGGGTGAGGATCGAACTCATAATTTAACCTAAAAATTTAATGTAGAGTTGAATCATTAATTGAATGTTGACTTAACATTATCATAGGATGAATTTAAGATGAATTATTGATTCGTGATTGACAGTTAGATAAATTAATAAACACGTTAAGGACGTTTACAATTAGTGACTAAATAGATAAAAACTTCAAAATTAATAAATGTTCTTTAAAAAAATAAGATTCAACAATGGGAACGGTATAAATCAGACAATTATATGGATTATGTGACACTCGAGTATATGACGGGTACATGCAGAATGTAAGTGAAGACAAACCATGTTGGAATTGAGCAATTTTATGTGTTGGGTGTCCTCAGATATTCCTAAGATGCATGTGATTGAGGACAAAAAGACAAAACATGCTGGAATAGAGCAATTTTATGTGTTGGGTGACGTCAGATTTTCCTAAGATGCATGTGAGTGAGGACAAAACGACAAAACATGCTGGAACGGAGCAATTTTATGTTGGGCTACCTTAGATAAAACATACTGAGATGACTTGTTTTGGTCTGTGGGAATAGTTTACACTCCTAAGAAGTGAGGAGTAGGTAGCATGACCGTCTTGGAATGACTTGATAAAACATACTGCAATGACTTGTTTTGGTTTATGGGGATGGTCTACATTCTTAAGAAGCGAGGAGTAGATAGCATGACCATGTTGTACGGGGTTTGTGGGGGATAGTAGTCTATACTCCTAAGAAGTGAGAAGTAGATAGCGTGATCATGACGTAACGGAATGACAAGGACAATCAGGTACCACATCTAGATTCTAAATCCTCGACATGAATAGTTACCACACTCTTACGAAGCAAGGAGTAGATAACGTGACTATATCGTAAGAGAATGACATGACCATTAAGTCCCAAATCCAGGTAACGTGACCGTAAGGGAATGATAGGACCATCAGGTGCAACGTTCGGATTCGAAATCCAAATAGTTAAAAAAAAAAAGGAGCAAGAACGAAAATTGAAAGTGTCTACAAAATCAGAAACGCGAGGACGCCATCCCAATTGCAGTGCCTGCCCTTCCGCTCAAGGGCCACTTTGAACTCCGAGCTCCTCCTCCTTCTCCCTTCAGTTCCTTTCCTTATAAATCCTCTGCACTCTCAAACTTCCTCACTCAACAAACATCACCCAGAGAAAGCTTAGCAGCAGGTATATACATATACATATACATATACACACACATATATATATATATATGCTCATACATGTCTATGTATATCATTCATTCTTGTATTCTGTGTTCATGTCTATATCTGCCATGGCTTGCCGCTCAAACAAGATCAAAATCGAATATGTGGGTAATATATACACATAAACAATGTTTAGAATTCAAGCACTGGAATTAATGTATTGTGTATCATTTAATGAGCAGAGAGAGCGAAATAAATGAAGATATCTGAAAGGGTTTCTGGGTTTTGCTTTATAAATGGTCAGATTTAAACGTTTAATCAGTGTTTTTGTTATCTGGGTGTTCTTATTTGCAGAAATAATTGATGGGTTTTGATTTTCAGAGAGGGAAAATGGTTGAAGGGTGAAGAAGAAGAAGAAGAAGAAGAAGAAGAAGAAGAAGAAAAAGGTTAAACGATAGAGCTGTTCCTGACTTGGAATGTGATATATCGAAGCGGAGAAAAAGGCCTTTTTATCGCTACAGAGACAAAGTACTGTCTGAGTTATCATCATCAATATGTATAGGACAGTAACCCCGCCTGCACTCCATTCAATCTCCTTTTGAACGAAACCCACCATTTTTTTTTTTTTTTTTTTTTTTTTTTNGTTGTTGTGTTGTTGTGTTGTTGTGTTGTGTATAATTAGTGTTTGTTTCAGAAAGGAATGAAAGTGGTATGGAGGTGGTGGAGATTCAAGAACAACCCTGTAGGTTTTCACGAATTGGAAATCGTGGAAATGAATCCAACAAATTAGGGCAAAAGGGGATTGTTCACTCCCCAGAGGATGAAGAAATCAAAGAATTCTCCAAACGGGTTGCTGTGGTTGCTTCTGCTTCTGTTTCTGCTACCGCCGGTGGAGTTGAACCAGGTGGCTGCGGCGGTAATGGTGGTGGTGGTGGTGTTAATCGGCTTCGTGGTTGGCACCACTCGTCGAGGATTATTAGGGTTGCGCGAGCTTCTGGCGGCAAAGATCGACACAGTAAGGTTTGGACATCGAAAGGGCTTCGAGATCGACGAGTTCGTCTCTCCGTTCCTACAGCGATTCAATTCTACGATCTTCAAGATCGGCTTGGTTTCGAGCAGCCGAGTAAAGCAGTGGAGTGGTTGATCGAAGCAGCTGCCGACGCCATCGCTGAGCTTCCGTCTCTCCATGGCGCTTTTAGCGATGAGAAAATGGGTAGCGATGGAACCGACCAAGGGTTTGATTCACCGGAAATGGAGCTCGACGGCGACACCAAAAAACATCAACAGAATCAGCGGCGGATGCTTTCATTAGCGAGGTCTGCGTGTAGTAGCACCTCAGAGACGAGCAAGGGTTCGGGATTATCCCTCTCCCGCTCTGAAATATTAGTGAATCGAGCCAAAGCGCGCGACAGAGCGAGGGAAAGAACTGCGAAAGAGAAGGAAAAAGAGCAAGAATCCATTCCCAACAACCAATCTTTCACTGAGCTTCTAACAGGCGGCGGCGCCACCACCAATCGTACCAGTTCGGCACCGGAAAACACCGCCGTGGAGCCGAATTTGTTCGACAAAGCAACGGCGATGGATTACTTGACCTCATCTGGGATTATCGGCCAAGAACCATCGTCGTCTTCATCTTCACGGCCTGGCCATAATCAATCTGCGGGATTTTCAGGACAAATCTTCTTGGGAAATCCACACCAATTGCCAATGTCGGTTCCGCAATTCAATGTCTCGGCCGGTGAAAATACCCAACAAGATCGGCTTCAACATTTCTCATTTGTCCCGGATAATTTGAACGATTATAATCTCAACTTCACCATCTCCGCCGGCCTTGCTGGTTGCAATAGGGGGACCCTTCAGTCCAATATCTCACCGTCTCTTTTACCTTACCTCCAGAGGTTTCCTCACGACGGATCCAACCTACCCTTCTTCATCGGAGCTCCGTCGCCGGCGACTACTCCAGTACAGTTGGAAAATCATCAGCACTTGTTTGATGGTAGCTGGCAACTCTGTTACGCTGATGGAACCCATCACTCTGATCAAAAGGGTAAAGGAAAGAACTGATTTCCAGGTATTTCAAAAACCCATTTCAAATTCTTATAATCAATCTTGGTCTATAATCCTGTTCTTCCTGTTCTTATTACTGTAATTCTTCACATTTTGAATCAATGAGCTGCTGCTGCTGCTGCTGTTGTGTTGTGTTTCTGTCTGATTTGTTTATGATACTCACAAGAACATGAAATTATTGGAAACATCACATGCTTTTATGGGTTTCATATATTTTAATGCTTTCCTGCATAGATTAGTGTGAGGGTTAATGTCCCCCACTGGGCACTCCCCAGCGTGTTGTCCTCTTGGTTTCCCTTCTCTCTAGCATCATATGTTCATGTTTATATGGCCATGACAGGCATTAGAAGCTTTTCCCTAACAATGCTCATGTCATGTGTTTGTCACTCAGTGGAAGCAGCGCACTTTCACAAAAGAGGACAACTTTTCATTGTCTCCCTCTTCGTTAAATGGCTGTTTCAGTAGCATTAGTAGTGTTTTAGCTAGCTAGGGTTTCATGGGGCTTGGTGAAATGCCAACCCACCAACCCAAGTGTGTGTTCAACCATTGCCTCAAACGAGAATACCCTATTCCCTGCCTTCCCCCTAAGGCCTATACACACCCTATTCCTCTTTTATTAAACCTTGTAGGAGAGCTATAAACTTTACCGTTTATTTTTTAATCTCATTGTTCATGCTACTCCATAGGGTACTTTAGGAATATAGTTTGCTTATCTCATAGATCAGAGTGTAAGAACTTGCATGTGCTTGTAAGTCAATCAGTCAACTTTGAAGTGTTTTTATAAGACCTATAATCTTAGGAAGAGTATGCAAGGTAAGTTATAGTGAAGAAGCTCTGTTGGTGTGCAAGGAAGGCAAGTATATAAGCATGTAGGATACTAGAAAACAAAACTTTTTGGTAGTGCTAGTGAATCACATGGTCATGGAGATAATTTATAGGACTTTTGAAACGTTTTATAGTACTTTTAACGGTAATAATCGAATATCTTGATGAATTTGAACGTGGTTTTTGGATATTAGGAGAAGATAAAACAAGTTTACTTCAAAGGATCATCTATGTCGGTGTGTTTTAGAACTAGAAATGCATGTGCATTTGAGCATACCGAGATATGTAGAAGCATATCTATATCGGTAGGATAGATATTAGTGTCCTCTTTGGGCTTTTCCTCAAAGTTTTTAAAACGCGTCTGCTAGGGAGAGGTTTCCACACCCTTATAAAGAATGTTTCGTTCCCCTCTCTAACCGATGTAGGATCTCACAACAAGATCAATTCATTCTTACATGAGATGAAGTCATATGAACTATACATGTCTCTTCTCAACACCCGTTTTAGAACCTCGCCACGTATGAGGCTAACCGTAGTAGTTCAACGATACAAGATAAAAGATTTTTTACGATTACAATTAGATTTGTTTTTACAATTTTACAGATATCGAAAGACGCACTTAATATTAAAGATAAGGTAGCTTACTACTCTAAAAAGTCATTTCAAATATCTGCTTTTTGTTGAGCTTTAGATTAGATAGTACTTTTCACCAGTTTGAAATCAAATGAAAGTGGAAGAACACAAATAAAGCTGCTGCCTCTTGTGATCAATAGAATAAAGTAGATGCAAACAGGATTAGATTTCTAGGTTGATCATTTCACTTTCTTAGAATCCTTTTGAACTATTCTGTGCTTGATTTATTGGGAATATCATTCTTTGTTTTAACAGATTCAAAGCTTTCCATGACATGAAATTAAGAAGTTGTCTTTGAATTATTCTGTTCATTCTGGATCTATCAGTATATCAATGTGAAACCAGTTTGTTTGTAGAGATACCTGTTTGCTTATGCAGTGGATATCATTTTCCGTGGCAGGTCATGAAGATGGAGCACGAGAGATGGACCGTAGCGCCCATCGTGAGTGAATTACTACACATTTTTATTCTTCTGAAACACTTTGCCTTTTCCATTGCTTCAACCATTTTGGTTCCTTCACTTCTCGTATTGATTCTCATTGTGTTTTCATCTGTTTATGTGTAATCTTTCACAACCAATGCATGCTTTGTTCTTGAAACTTATTGCTTACAGCTAAGTTATATGTCAACGTCCTCGTTAGAGGTTTGAATCCCACCTCCACGTGTAGTTGAACTAAAAAAATGGTTGAGATATCCCTTCGACGATAACAACCTTATGTTAATCGTCTCAAATCTCCACTTCTTCAGGGCATAGGAACATTCTGCTGTACTGTTTTTGTTGTTATAACCCAATCTGCTATGAATCTCGGCGCCCCGAAATTCATAATCTGAATCATGGTTGGCTTAGGAATCAGAATTGAGAAAGCAGCAGCCAAAAACTATGAACATGTCATCACTTAATCTTGTGGCAGGAAATGAAATAGAAATGACAGCAAATTGATATCAGTTTTTGTAGATAATGTAAGATAGTGATATACAGAGAAGTTAATAATTGGTGAAAAGTCAAGGGTATGGAGAAGAGAGATTGGGCGTGTGTTTGGGTTCAATAAGGACTTCATTTCACGTGCATTCTTAACTCTACAAAGCTAAGAACAAGATGTTTCACATGACGAACAGCTGCACTAATCAACCATACACAGCTAATTCAATAATTAGTTTTTGTTTATTCTATTCATTACTCTCATGATTGAGTTTAGATGGATACAGGACGTTGATTTAAAGACATCTTTTAGCGTGGATGATATTGTCCTCTTTGAGCTTTCAAAACGCGTTTGTTAGGGAGAGATTTCCACACCCTTATAAAAGAATGCTTCGTTCCCCTCTCGATCTCACAATCCATCCCTCTTCGAGGTCCAATGTCCTCACTAACACTCGTTCCCTTCTCCAATCGATGTAGGACCCCCCAATCCACCCCCTTTAGAGGCTAGCGTGCACATTGCCTCGTGTCCACCCTCCTTCGGGGCTTAGCCTCCTTGTTGGCACATCTACTGATGATGTCTGACTTTGATACCGTTTGTAACAACCCAACCCCACCGTTAGTAGATATTGTCCTCTTTGAACTTTCCCTTTCAAGCTTCCCCTCAAGGTTTTTAAAACGCATATGCTAGGGAGAGGTTTCTACACATTTATAAAGAATATTTCGTTCTCCTTCCTAACCGATGTAGAATCTCACAGTACTAATCCAATAGCCGCAAAAGTCATCACTAACTCCTATTCTAAGACGAGTAGCAGGGGACACCCCTAGATACCGTGTGAGAATCACATTACAAGAGGGAAATTCCATTCCATTCCATTCAAATCAAAAGGAAAGCCTATAATCCAGCCTACGACCTGAAATGAATCTCCTCCAATCATTGGAGTTTGCTGTCATAACATTCCAACTCATCTTCCACAAACACATCATGAACAACTTTCTCAGTTAAAGAACCTATGGATAAGCCATGGACACACCTGACCTACACACAAAAAAAGGTGCCTCTTCGTTCACACTCAACAGTACAAACAGATAGACAGTCTAGCAACAAGATAAGGTCCATCACAGACCACCACTAAGCCCAGTTTATGAGTGTCAAAGCTTCAATAATAGAAACAAACAGCTAAGAACAAGAACAAGGCAAAACTCACCAATCTTTCTACATATATCACTGTTTCTGCATAATATATATGTTCTCAGAGTGTACAAAGCTTCATGCCTAATAATCCCATTTGTTTTTCAGACACTTATCACATAACAAAGCCTTACATTTATAAACTTCTTCAAACTATATCACATGAGATCATAATCAAGTCTTCTTACCTAAAGTATTCACATATTCAAGGGACTACAAACTCAAAGCTTTTACATCATCATCAAATAGCAAATGCCTGTAACAAAAACAACCAGCAGATGCATTTTCAACTATCACCTTTTACCGAAACGAACGCGAACGAATGAGTTTTCGTTTCGTTTCGTTTCTTTCCCCTCTCTAGCCACTCTACTCAGAAAATGGTTTCGAATTATCTTAGGCTGCATATCAGTAAGAACTTCTTCTTGATACTCATTTTCTGATGGTGTGCAGTTTCCTCCTCCCTTTGTACCATATCTCTTCTATACCTGAAAACCCGAACTCTAATACGGTTACGATATAAGAATAGTTGAAGACTTGAAAGCAGCATGAACAAGAAAACAAGTAAAGTTTTGCAGAACACACAGTGATATCAGATAACTTAGATTCTTATGAACTCGTTCGATGTACTTAATCCTAAGAACATGTATAATAAGCCCAATCACTCACATGATGGACAGTGTATTAGGTTCATTTCATCCAAGAAAGAATCGAAACGAGCATTCTACGGACTATGTGGTAATAACCAAGGGCCACGAGCAAATTCGATTCTAAACTTGGAACAAAACTCATCTTGCAAGAATCAAAAGCTAGGACAATGCTTGTATGCATTAAGAATTTACCTCGAATTAGTATTTGTACTTTTAGAACGAGTTCATCTCAAGGCAATACGTTCTCCTCTTCACTAACATCTTTGCAGCAGTCCTATATGGTTCTTCAAAGGCTGTTGAAGCCCAAGAGCAGTCAGAAACGTCCTTCTTCGTTGCAGACTGTTCGCTCGGTCGGATAGCGACCAGGGTAGCGCCTTTCAATATTAACCCATTAGGCAATTCTAAGTGTGTGGCATACCAAAGTCTCATGTTCAGAGCTGGTACAAGGGTTCTCTTAGAAGCCGTGGAAGCAGACAATGGCTTCACCCTCAACTCCTCAAGTTGATCTTTGTTCATACACAGAACCCCTTGTCCATCCGCATCAGTTAGAACCAAACTATCCAATGTCTTGTGATCTGCTATTATTGGTTGCAACAAATAGTGTCTAGCGGAAGCCGCAATAAGCGAACTAATTGTCCATACTACTCTCAATTTTAAACCTCCATTGGTGTAGAAGGATTCGGGTATGCTACCATTATCATCGCTAGCGCCGCCAATGCCAATACAGAGCCCTCCATCAATACCATTATCTTGAGTCGAGGACTTGATGGAGCCAGGTTGAATCACCGAAGAAGCACCCAAAATCACACAATTATCCAAAGTGGATCCAAAATCAGCTCGCCATTTCAACAAAACCCCATCATCAATACCCAATTCCCCACTAGGAAGCTCGATCCGAAGGCAACGAATCTCGTTAAAATTCTTAAGAACTTGGGTCGGGGAGTGATGGGTCACCCCACTTTGATCGATTTCGCCGTCCTCTTGGGTCCCAACCGCAAGAGACGAAGTAGAGGAAGACGAGGCTAAACTCGATGACGCTCGTGTCTGACCCAAAAACTGACCCAACGCTTGGAGGGGCTTTACAATGCCGCCAAATACAAACCGGAAAATACTGAAAAAAGGACCACGAGATTTACCAGAGGAGGAAGAGGAAGAAGACGATTCATCATCAGAAATAACACAATCCACACGAACAACAACGTTCTCCACTTGAGGCACAAGGCAGTGAAATCTTCGAGAAACAACGCAGCATCGACCAAGGGCCTTCACATCACCGATCTTATTGAAAATAAGAAGAAGAAGGGAATCCGGAAGATGATCAAAGTGGTCATTAACAGAGAAAACAGAGTCCGGTTCTGGGTAGATCTTAGATGTCAGATCTAAGCGCAAGGACGACATTATCAAGAACAAACCCAGAAAGAGAAAAAACTACAGAAATTGAAGGAAATTGAAGATGGGTATGGATGAAATCAAAAGGGGAAGCAGAAAACAGAGATGGGATTTGCAGGGGAGGCGGAAATGGGTATTAAAAAGGGGTTAGATCTGAAGGGAATGAACAGAATCAGGAAATGAAAACCTAATTTCTTGAATCAGGAGAGAAAATAAGAAGAAATTGGAAGATGGGTGTTGAAGGGAGAGATAGAAGAAGAGAAAAGGAGAGGAAGAAATGGAAAAGGGAAGAAGAGATTCATAGATCCACGGTTTTGTCTTTTCAGAGAGGAGAGCGACACATGAAAATGAGGGAAGAGAGAGAAAAGTAGAGAGAGAAAGTTGAATAATTGGCGCAAAGAGAGGAAAAAGCTGTGTCTGGGAGAGAGTGTTGGGTTCTGTTTCTTCACCTTCTCCTTGCCTTTTTCTTTTCCTTTTCTCCTAAAGTTCTTCTTTTTCTTTCTCCCCCCCCTTTTTTTTTCCTTTTCTTTGTTATTTTGCCTAAATAAAAACAAAACAAAACAAAATCTTACTCCCGACCCGTAAAATTACAAATTTACCCTTTCGTGTTTGTGTGAGATCCTACATCGGTTAGAAAAAAAAAGAAGTATTCTTTATAAGAGTAGAACCTCCCCTAACAAACACGTTCGTTCCTCTCCCTATCAGTAATACCATTTGGGGCATTACAAATGGTACATGAGCCAGACACTGGGTGATGTACCAACGAGGAGGCTGAGCCTCGAAGGAGGATGGACACGAGGCGATGTGCTAGCAAGGACACTATGCCCAGAAGGGGGATGAATTAGAGGGTCTCACATTGATTGGAGAAGGGAACAAGTGTCTGCAAGGACGCTAGGCCCTAAAAGGGGGGTGGATTGCGAGATCTCAAGGAGAACATAAAGACAATATCTACTATCGATGGGTTTGAGTTGTTTTGTGCCTATTATCTCGATCATTCGAACATAGCTCACTGGTAAGATATCAACTATCATTTCAAAGGTTGATGGATGATTCGAATAGTGTTTCAAATTTACTATGCTCGATTTATGAGCTACCTAGCGTAAGATGATCGGATTCGGCCGAGACCCGTTTTAGGTTAGTTTGGAGTAAAAAGGGTAAATGAGGGAAAAGGGCATTAAAAGAAAGTGGGACACAAAGGAGGTTGGGTTCATAAATGAAACCACCACACTTTGCTTCATTTGTTATTGTACGGACATTTCAATCTTTTCTTAATAAACTATTTTCTAATTAAATCCTCTCTATAATCACATTCCAATGCCGACACTTTCTTTTTTTTTTTTTTTTTTTTTTAATTTCGAGTTTTTTAGGTTTGAATCGACGCCCGTTCTTTACATTCACTACACGTTCGATATGGAGAAAGTACTCACCGATTGAATTGGGGTCGGGTCTAATTGCTCGTTTGGTTTTTTTTTTTTTTTTAACTTAAGCATCCTGTAACGGCCCAAACCCCAAACGCGTTTGCTAGGGAAGGTTTACACACCAATGTGGGACATCACAATCCACCCCCTTTGGGGCCAGCGTCCTTACTGACACATTGTCTCGAGTCTACCCCCTTCGGGGAAGAGCGAGAAGGCTGACACATCATTCCGGTGTCTGGCTCTGATATCATTCGTAATGACCCAAGCCCACTATAGCAGATATTATCCTCTTTAAAACGCGTCTGCTAAGGAAAGGTTTCTACACCCTTATAAATGGTGTTTTGTTCTCCTCCCCAACTAATGTGGGACATCACAATCCACCCCCTTTGGGGCCAGCGTCCTTACTGGCACACTGCCTCGAGTCTACCCCCTTCGGGGAACAACGAGAAGGCTGACACATCATCCAGTGTCTGGCTCTGATACCATTTGTAACGACCCAAACCCACTGCAGCAGATATTATCCTCTTTGGGCTTTCCCTTTCCGGCTTCCCCTCAAGGCTTTAAAACGCGTATGCTAGGGAAAGGTTTCCACACCCTTATAAATGGTGTTTTTTTCTCCTCCCAACTAACGTGGGACATTAAAAAATTTTAAAACACGTCTGTTAGAAAAAGATTTCTACACCTTTATAAAGAATGTTTCGTTCCCTTCTCCAACCGTGGCAGAATCTCAAACATACTTTATTAAATAATGAACTTAACCCAACCGAACTCACCCATAAAATATATAGGTTCGATTCGTTTGAATTATTCGAATTATTTATTCAAAATTTTAAATAAAAGTAAAATGTTAATAATAAAATATCCATTTATTTATTTGTAAATCTTTCCCGATTTAAATTTTTTTTAAAAGTTATTCAAAAATAAAATACTCGAAAAACAATTATAAAATAAAATGTAATAAACATAATTGAACGGATAGATAATTATATCGTAAGCAAAACACCAACTCATCTTAAACCGTACGAATTAAATTAGATTGATCTAACGGTTATCCACGTTTTTTGAACTAATATATAAATTAACAATAAATTTGGGTCGATACAATTTAATCCAGACTAATTTCGGGAGAACCCACGAACCAATTCAACCAATAAAAATTTTATCTGTATTCAACTCAACTCAGTCCAAACGGTATAAATTAGATTAAATTAATCAAATTCTTCGAGTAACGGACCCGATTATTCAAATATTTTTAAAGCATGAATTGAAATATATTTATATAATATAAGATGGTGGTGATATAATTAAATCAAACCACATCAATAAATAAATAAATAATTGAATAAGAAAATAATAATAATAATAATAATAATAATAATTGAAAAAGTAGATGATGGATCCCATCTAAGTATCACCCACGAAGGGTTGATTGGATTAGATGTAATAAAGATTAAAATTAAATTATAGAAATAAATAAATAATATTTTCGAAGTAGCCAAGTGATTTTGCACGTGTCATGTCTTGGAAGCAATTAATACGAAACGATAATAATAATTTAAAAAAATAAAAGTACACAAATGAACGGTGAATTAAAATTCTATATGGTTTAACTGTACAGAAAATATACACGATTCATAGTATCGTAGCAATCTATTAAATTTAATATTTAGTTCATTGAATATGAATTTTTTTTTTTTTCGTGTTTCATATGATAAAAGTTTATGATTTGAAATGAAATAAGTCGGTAATGAATGTAAAGATTTGAATGTTTTGAGAAATAAAGAATCACGTTACTTTGTTTATGATAAATTTTCGTCGAAATTAAAAAAGAAGAAGCAATAATCGATCTTTATGGCACAATCAACCCTAAACGTGATGATATAGACTTTATGGTACAATAATCAACCGGTCGTGCCACTTGTTGTGTCTGTCTTTGCCTTTATCGGGAAAGTAATCCTTATTAGGGTTCAAAAAACTCGGATGCCTACTGGTTTTATGTGTATGTCTCGTAAAAAAAAAAAAAAAAAAAAAAAAAAAAAAAAAAANAGAGCTGCGTATGTCTTTGCCTTTATCTAAAAAATGTAGTAAGTAGTCCCTACTGGGATTAGATACACGCAATGTATGTAACGTATATGTACCGAACGAGATGATCTAGAGTAGGAGGTGAGTTGTATGCATGAAGTAAACGTTACAACGATGGAAACCAGCAATGCGGAGAATCGTTTTGTAGCAACCCAAGTCCACCGTTAGTAGATATTGTCCTCTTCGGACTTTCCCTTTCAGGGTTCCCCTCAAAGTTTTCAAAACGCGCTAGGAGATGTTTCCACACCCTTATAAAGAATGTTTCGTTCTCCTCTCCAACCGATGTGGGATCTCACAATCCACCCTCCTTCGGGGCCAACGTCCTCATTGGGGCTCATTCCTCTCTCCAATTGATGAGGGTTCGGCTCACACATTTGTTACAGCAACAATGTAAGATAAGGAGACAGTGGGACAATACCTTCTAGTAAGACTCAAGTGATCGACCAACTACACACAACGAAACGAATAATAATTTTTCAAGTAAAATTAGTTCAGATACGTGTAAACTAACTAGAACACTCACAAACTTAAATAAATAAATAATGGGTCGTGTGAGTAAGTTTCAAATATAGCAATCACGTAATTTGTTCTTTTGTCCTAAAATAGACGGTGAGTCGAAAGATGCCAAAAATATACATTAATGCATATACAGATTAAGCTATATCAGCCCAACATATCTTTATTTCGTATCGAACGAATATCTAACGAATTCAAATAATTACAAAATAAAATAATGAGTAATAAATACGATACCCTATATGGTAGCGTCTAATAACAAATTCTAAAGTTAAAAAGAACCAAACAAAATACCCAAAAAAAAAAAAAAAAAAAAAAAAAAAAAAAAAAAAAAAAAANAAAAAAAGAGAGAATAAATAACTTTAGGAATCAATATACTTTAATGAACCAAGTGGGAGGGAAAAGGTTGGATTCCAAAGTTGATATCAATTTAGGAATGCATTTAATATCAAATTCCCTAAACCCTAAAAGAGTGCATATCACATTTGATGATCTCATGCTACCCCTAATCTAGCCCATTGTTTTTCGTTTTCGGGCTTTTTTTTAATAATTTAATGTTCGTGATTCAAAAAATTAGGTCTTTTCGGTCTTTTCAGTTATATAAGCTAAAACCCATGTCCATGATTCAGATCAAAATTCGGAATCTGGATTCAACACCTGATAGCCTAACCCTTCCTCTGCAACATGATCACGTTCGTTACTCCTTTTAAAAGACCCAGTACGTTTTTTCGTCACTCACATGCATCTTAAGAAAATCCATGCACGCTTAACTATAGAGTTCCTATGATTGAGCCACTGGAAAAAATGTGTCAACAGTATATAAATATTTGTCAACGTCATTTGATTTGATAACTTCTTAATTGAATCGATTCAACGTTTGAAAAAATTGTTTTAGAATATTTATAACAATAATTCTGATTTGATTCAATAACTAACGGTCTGTGATTATACTATAGACATGAAGGCTTATACGAAGACTTCAGAATTCTTTCGAAAATTTTATTTTAAATATTAATCTCGATAATTCACCTAAATACTAAAAAATAGTCAATAAATAAATAAATATTTACACAAATCATTCAAGAATTAAAAAAAAATAGCCAAAAATAAAATTATGAAAATTAAAAAAAATTGATAATAAAACAGCTAAGCTTTTTTATTTTATTTTATTTATTTTTTAAAATTGTCACAATAAATTAATGTAATCCAGCTAATATATCAATTAGAAATTTCTAGGACATGTCCCACAAGATTTTTTTTTTTTTAATAATTAAAAAAAAAATTATTAATTTCAAAAGCTTTTTAATCCATAGCTCAAATTAAAATAAATTAAAATAAATTAAAATAAATTAAAATAAATAAAAAAATTATAAAATATTAGAAGCTGTTCTGGCTTTATAATTGTCACAACCACTAAAAGCTACTAATTATTGTGTCTCTAATGTGTCCCTTATTTTAGTGTATAATTATTATTATATACTTTATTTTATTAAAATATTTAAATTTTAAAATTCCCGATTTCAATAATTTTCTCAATGATTTGAAACGTTAAGTGATAGGTTATGGTCAACCGTGTTTCTGATTCTAAACTCGAGCTTAAGAATATTTTTTAGTTGTCCTTATCATTTAATTAATCAACTTATATGCTGTTATTTTGAAGAATGATGTAACGAATCTGAATCTGTATTATACTGATCTGATTTATTATTTGTTATTAGGTTTAAATCTCACCTCCGTTTTCGAACTTCTTAGCTGTTTTGTTTTGACTTTAGCTATGTATACTAGTATGATAGTATGATTAGTTTTTGAATCAGTAATGACCCGACTTTCTAAAACCCCTAGCCTCGTGCAAGCTCTTTATCATATACATGTGTACGTCGTTTAAAGCGATGGAAATAAGCTCATATATTTTAATAAAAATCATTCAAACGTAGTATGAGGGTGGAAAGTACCAAGCTGGAGTACGGTAGGGATAGAGGGAATTTTCGGTGGAGCGGTGAAATGTGTAGAGATCGGAAAGAACACTAACGGCGAAAGCACTCTACTGGGCTGACACTGACACTGAGAGACGAAAGCTAGGGGAGTAAATGGGATTAGATACCCCAATAGTCCTAGGCGCTGTGCGTATCGACCCGTGCAGTGTTGTAGCTAACGCATTAAGTATCCCGCTTGGTAAATGAATTAAATCCTCTAAAAGAAGAAGAAGAATCAAATGAAAGAAGAATTAGAATCAGAGAATGAAAGAAAGAGAAGCTCCGAAACCTGAACCTATTTACCGAGTGAAATCAGTCCAATGGAGGGTAACGAGAATCTTCTTTGTATACGTTTAAAAGTTAAATAATCAACGACTACTAGAGTTTATCGTTTAAAAATAAAACCGATGGTATCCTAATAGAAAGATGTAGAAGATAAGCTAGCACAATTACGGTCACTCATGGCCATAAACACTCGTTCTCGTCACGACCATGGTATCCTAAATTTTTTTTTTTAAGTTTTGGGTATTAAAAATATTCGGTAAGAAACCCATATATCGGGGTTAGATATGTATACAATCATATCTGTTATCAAGAAGTTAAAGGACCTAGAAATCATTCAACACCGATCAAGTCCCGTGTACGCACAGATTAGTCGTTGCCATACGGATTTACTCACGAAAAAGTAATATAACTTTCGCACCCTAATTCAAGAAGAACCATCCAAGACGGAAGATTCCACCCTAATTAAGATTTTGTCGGTTCGCTACGCTACGATACCTCCGTTCGGTAAAAGGGTCCAAGCCTTTAGGTTGTTTAAGTAGGTTGTGCTAGGTTAGGTTGATCTTTTGGAGTGATCTTCAATTAGGGTACTCGCTCCCTTCATGCCTTGCAGCTTCATCTAAGTGGGTTTTGGTCATTGCGCTCCTACACCACCTCTTGGCAAAGTAGGCCGATGGGCAAGACCCCTCCAGCCGCAATGGTGTGGGGTGTCAGAGGTTGTTGTCTCGTGGCCAACTCTCAGGGACTGAAGTTCGACATAGAGCTTTTTGGTTCTTCAGTTAAGATCCAAAGCCCCAGTCCGACAGGTTTCTACTAAAGTGCCTTAGGTTTCCACTGAGCTGACAACCAAGACGTGACCGAGCCACGTGCACGGTTGAAGCTGTTGGATTGGGCCATCTGTGGGGTTGATGTGGGTTGGGCTTAAGGCAATTGGTGGGCAAGACCAAAGCTGGAGTTGAGATGTTGAGTTTGGGGTTCAAATTTGACTCGACTCGACCCAATCCAACCTAACCCAGTGGATCCTCCCCCTTTACCCGACTTTGTTGCTAATAACAAGCGCTTCTCGGGCAACTCTCGATGACAAATTTTCGACGTTTCATGACGTCATTTTACCACCAAAACAACCAACTTACTATCCCAATTCTTTTTCCCTTGTCAATTGCACGACAACACATCTTAAACTCAATAAATTTGGAAAAGAAAAACCGATCTATGACTCACAAAAATCGATAGAAACTTAGGCTAATTCTGGGTCGATTACTCACAAATCATGACGATTCAAGGTGAGAATGATCACGAATTTCAACTAAACCAGCGACGTTCCTCCGAGGTTTCACCAGAAAATTGTGAGATTTCCAGTGCTTAAAAAAAGAGGGTTGTTGCAGGAACATCGAAAAAAACAGATCTACAGTAAAAAAAAACAGCGTAACAAGGATCAAAACCGAACAAACTTGAAAGTTTAAGAACCAAAATCTAGCCATCATTAGAATCTGGGCTCAACCCAAGAACAGATATAACAGACAGCATTCTTGAAGTCATGCACTGAACGAACATCATCTCAAATAGATTAGAAGATCAAGCAGTCTACAGTACAAGAAGTGGAGAGATCCTAATCCGTAGAGGCAGATAGGTTTCTTCCGCAGCGATCACATATGTTAGAATCACTTGGGGAAGTATTGTGTGGCTTTTCCTTCATCAGCTTTGGAAGATCAATTTCCAGCACATCATGGAGTGCCTTCGTGCCTTCTTTCACCTCATCCAAACTGCACAACAAAGGCTTACAATCATTCTCTATGGTATTATGAAGTTTTTACTGCTTTTATCAAGCTCATTGAAACCGTTCGTCTTGTTTTCGGCTTCTCGAGGTGTTTGGAAAGGCAAATCCTCTTGTATTTTCTCTCTACGTGTTTCCCCGTTTGCTGCAGCATACAATGATGTCCTAGTTCGGCCCCCTCTCCACAACCGATGTGGGATCTCACAATCCATTGCCCTTCAGGGCCCAGCATCCTCGCTAGCACTCGTTCCTCTCTCCAATCAATGTGGGGTCTCACAACTCCCCCCCTCCTCTTCAAGGCCCAGCGTCCTTGCTAGCACACCACCCGATGTCTGGCTTTGATACCATTTGTAAAAGCTCAAGCCCACCGCTAGAAAATATTGTCCTCTTTGGACTTTCTCTTTTGGGCTTCCCCTCAAGGGTTTTAAAACGCGTCTGCTAGGGAGAGGTTTCCACACCCTTGTAAAGAATGCTTCATTTCCCTCTCCAACCGATGTGGGATCTAACAATCCACCCCCTTTCAGGGCCCAACGTCCTCGTGGGCACTCGTTCCTCTCTCCAATCGATGTGGAATCTCACAATCCACCCCCTTTCAGGGCGCAGAGTCATCACGGGCACTCGTTCCTCTCTCCAATTGATGTGGGATCTCACAATCAACCCCCTTCGGCCCAGCGTCCTTGCTGACACACCGCCTAGTGTCACCCCCTTCAGGGCTCAGCGTCGTCATTGGTAGACTGCCCAATGTTTGGCTCTAATACCATTTGTAACAGCCCAAGCCCACCGCTAGCAGATATTGTCCTCTTTAGACTTTCCTTTCAGGCTTCTCCTTAAGGATTTTAAAACGTGTCTGCTAGGAAGAGGTTTCCACACCCTTAAAAAAATGTTTAGTTTCCCTCTCCAACCGATATGAGAACCAATGGATATCAGAACATTCCCCCCCTTTTAATATTGTCTCTAGCTAAGTTCCATAACAACTAACTATAAAAGATTTGGCATACCTTATCGAGAGTGGAGGCGTTAACCGAATTATAGTATCGTGCGTCGGTTTAGCAAGAACTCCCCTTTCCTTCAACTTCATGCAAATATCATACGCCGAAACAGGAGATAAAGCTTTGCTTTTGAGCTCCACGGCATTGAATAAACCTCTTCCTCGAACATGCTTGATGTATTGCGGGAAACGCTCCTGAACTTCGACGAGCTGATTTCTGAGCTCCTCTCCTAATTTAGCTGATCTGTTTTTTACATGGAAACAAAGTTCAACATTTCATAGTATAAACCAGAGGACCAAAAAAGGAGATAGTAAAGGAAATGACTAGAAAACATCTTGAAAAGTATAACAGGCAGCAATTTATCATACATACTTCATACCTTTCAGCAAGTTTCTCATCTTTGATCACTTCAAGTGAGGCAATAGCAACTGCACTTGCCAGTGGATTTCCCCCAAAAGTGCTATGCATAATGAGATAAAGATCAAGGTCAGTCTTTATTTGATATCACAACAGCAGTTTAAGATAGTGTTCTCAACCGCACACGAGTACAGCGTAACAGCCTAAGCCTAAGCCCATTGCTAGCAGATATTGTCCTCTTTGGGCTTTCCCTTCTAGGTTTCCCCTCAAGATTTTAAAACGCGTCTATTAGGGAGAGATTTCCACACCCTTATTAGGAATGATTTGTTCCCCTTTCCAACCAATGTGGGATCTCACAATCCACCCCCTTGAGGGCTAGCGTCCTCGCTTACACATCGCCCAGTGTCTGGCTTTGATACCATATGTAACGGCCCAAGCCCACCACTAGCTATTGTCCTCTTTGGGCTTTCCCTTCCGGACTTCCCCTCAAGGTTTTAAAACGCATCTACTAGGGAGAGATTTCCACACCCTTATAAGGAATGCTTCGTTACCCTCTCCAACCGATGTAGGATCTCACAATCCACCCCCTTCAGGGACATCCGATAAAATTGGAGACACGTTTTAAAACCTTGAAAAGGAGCCTGAAAGGGAAAGCCCAAAGAGAACAATATTTGCTAGCAGTGGGCTTGGGCTGTTACAGACAGACACGTCTTAGACACAAAGCAACATATGTAGCGGAAATTCTGATCATGTCAAGTGGCAGCATTCTCCATGGTTTATATTAATTCAGATAGGGTTCATGTATAGAACTGATTCTTAAGTTGTGCCTGACGGTTTCTGCAGAGAGTGAAGCCTAATATAATGTTCACAGGGACCTTTAATAAGGCAACTTTTCCATTTAACTCCGATGAGAAGAAAAAAGAAGGCGTAAAGAAACCCTCCTTGCCCAACCCTAGACACTCTAAGATCCTTTTTCAAATCTCCTCGGATGTACTTCGGCTGGCTTAGCAAGTGGGCAATGCATCCATCTCAAGTGGAGGCTGCCTCACAATTTGCAAGCAGCCGCAGCTAATCTTCCAACCGATTCTTGGTCCGTTTGCGAGAAGGGGGAAAAGGGGAATTACAAGGATGACAAGTTGGTTAGAAATTTATCGGGATCGTGCATGGTGGAGTGTTGGGAAAGGAGGGGTAGTGTGAGATCCCACATCGGTTGGGAAGGAAAACAAAGCATTCTTTATAAAGGTGTGGAAACCTCTCGCTAGCAGACGCGTTCTAAAACCTTGAGGATAAGGCCGAAAGAGAAAGCCTAAAGAGGACAATATTTGCTAGCGGTGGACTTGGGCTGTTATAGTTGGTATAAGAGCCAGACACCGGACGATGTGCTAGCAAGGAGACTAAGCCCCGAAAGGGAGTGGACACGAGGTAGTGTGTCAGTAAGAACGCTGGACCCCAAAGGGGGTGGATTATAAGATCCCACATCGATTAGGGAGGAGAATGAAACATTTTTTATAAGGGTGTAGAAACCTCTTCCTAACATACGCGTTTTAAAAAACTTGAGGAGAAGCCCGAAAGGAAAAACCTAAAGAAGACAATATCTGCTAGCGGTGGGCTTAGACTGTTACAGGTAGTATAATTATGGTTATCGTCTATGTATTTTTCTTTATACTTTCAGTCTAGTACGAGTGTTCTAGAGAAAGGAGACGATAACCATAGACGACGACTCATAAACTTTGGTCAGTTTTCATGAAACTATTAATTTGAAAAACAGCACCCGAAAAGAAAACGTCTTAATTTTAACGATAAGTGAAGATTAAAAGTCGGGCGCTAGAAGGCGAAAAAAAGTCTATCTCATAAATCTAAACACAAGCTACATACCTCCCATGCTCTCCAGGTTGGATACAAAGCATTACATCTTTGTCAGCAAGAACAGCACTCACAGGTATTACTCCACCGCCCAATGCTTTTCCCAGTATCTGAATCATAAAAAAAAATCATGTACAAGTTTATAGCAGAAGAAATATAAGAATTAATGAGATGTTTGGTTAAATGAAGAACGTTGATCGAACCTTCCCCTATCGTAGATGAACCCGTAGTAGTACAGGAAACGTCGAGAATCAAATAGGTTCGTTCTTAATAAATATAAATAAATAAAAGAAAACGTCCTATCATATGGGAAGAGCGAGACGGGGCATTACCACTAGATCTGGTTTGACATTCTCCCAATCGCAAGCCAACAATTTTCCCGACCTCGCTAAGCCAGATTGTATTTCGTCGGCAATCAGTAAGACATTATACTTCGAGCAAAGATCTCGAACAGCTTTCATGTAACCATCAGGGGGAATAATAACCTAGAAGAATATCAAAATATCGACACAAAATGATTCAGATGTCGAAATCGAAACTGTAAGAGTCAATACATTAGGTAGCAATCCTCATTCTTCAACTGTAAGAGGTAGATCGCGAAAAAAGAAAGTAGTATTGGACTTTTCGTCGATCTATGTCTAAAAAGATCATTGTACGTGTTTTCGTTTCATGTAAGATCCTTATAACGCGTTATTTTATTATTTATCGTAACAGACAGCCCAAGCCCACCGTTAGCAAATATTGTCTGTTTTGGCCCGTTATGTATCACCGTCAGCCTCACGATTGTAAAACGTGTCTACTATGGAGAGAGTCTAGCCCTACTCCGACTAGTGCCTCGCACCATCCGGTGACTAGCTTTGATACCCTTTGTAAAAGCCCAAGCCCACCGCTAGCAGATATTGTCTTCTTTAGGCTTTCCCTTTCGGGCTTCCCCTCAAGGTTTTTAAAATGCGTCTGCTAGAGAGAGGTTTCCACACCCTTATAAGGAATGTTTCTTTCCCCTCTCCAACCAATGTGGGATCTCACAATCCACCCCTTGGGGCCTAGCGTCCTCGCTGGCACACCGCCCAGTGTCTGGCTCTGATACTATTTGTAACAGTCCAAGCCCACAACTAGCAGATATTGTCCGCTTTGGCTCGTTATGTATCGCCATCAGCCTCACGGTTTTAAAACGCGTCTGATAGGGAGAGGTTTCCACACCCTTATAAAGAATGTTTCCTTAGCCGACAACATTTAGAAAACAACCTTCCCTAGTAAAAGATTTCTGTCCCTTCATACATACCCCAGCCTCTCCTTGAATGGGCTCGAACAAAAATCCAGCTATTCGGTCCCCATGCTCTGCACTCCATGAAAACGACGAGCCATAAGATAAACCGAACGCCAAATACAAATCCCCATGACCAAGCAAAACAAAAATTAATGGATAGGATTGTTTTATAGGGAAAATACATGAACAAATTTCTTGACATGTAAATAGAAAACACAAGGGAAACCATGTCTTGGAACAATATATTCAACCAACCTTTAAATATTTTCTCAAGGGCAACTGCATCACCAAAATCAACTTTAAGATGTCCAGGCAACAAGGGCCCAAATTCTCGCGTCGCTTCGTTGTCGCAGCTCATGGAAATAACAGCCAATGTCCGACCGTGAAAGCACCCACAACATGAAACAATAATAGCCTGCATATGTGACAGAAAACATGGGATTTCAAAGGTCATTTAATTATGAAGAATTTGGAGGATAAGTTCTTGATTTTTTAGCACAACCAATATGTTCTAGATTGATTAGTTTCATCACAGTTTTGCAAGTAAGTTTTAAGAAAAGTAATTTATTAAGCTCCTAAAAGCACCTACTAGCACTTAACGGTAATCAAGTTTGAACTACGATGAAGGCTAACGTAACAGCCCAAGTCCACTGCTAGTAGATCGTCTTCAGTCTCCTTGTTGGCACATGGCCTGGTGTCTGGTTCTGATGCCATTTGTAACAGTCCAAGCCCACTGCTAACAAATATTGTCCTCTTTGGACTTTCCCTTTCGGGCCTCCCCTCAAGGTTTTTAAAACGCGTCTGCTAGGGAGAGATTTCCACACCCTTATAAAGAATGTTTCGTTCTCCTCCCCAATCGATATGGGATCTCACAATCCACCCCCCTTCGCGGCCCAACGTTCTCGTTGGCACTCGGTCCCTTCTCCAATCGATGTGGGACCCCCCAACCACCCCCTTCAGGGCCCGGTGTCCTTACTGGCACACCGCCTCGTGTCCACCCCCCTTCGGGGCTCAGACTCCTCGCTAGCACATCACCCGGTGTCTAGCTCTGATACCATTTGTAACAAGCCCAAACCCACTTCTAGCAAATATTGTCCTTTTTGGGCTTTCCCTTTCGGGCTTCCCTTCAATGTTTTTAAAACTAGGGAGAGGTTTCCACACCCTTATAAAGAATGTTTCGTTCTCCTCCCCAATCGATGTGGGATCTCACAATCCACCCCCTTTCGGGGCCCAGCATCCTCGTTGGCACTCGTTCCCTTCTCCAATCGATGTCGGACCCCCCAATCCACCCCCTTCAGGGCCCACTGTCCTTACTGGCACACCGCCTTGTGTCCACCCCCCTTCGAGGCTCAGACTCCTTGCTGGCACATCGCCCAGTGTCTGGCTCTGATACCATTTGTAACAGCCCAAGCCCACCGCTAGCAGATATTGTCTTCTTTGGGCCGGGCTTCCCCTCAAGTTTTTTAAAACGCGTATGCTAAGGAGAAGTTTCCACACCCTTATAAAGAATGTTTCGTTCTCCTCCCCAACCGATGAGGGATCTCACAGCTAATATGCTAAACGTTCCGAACTAAAATGGAGAACGGAGAAACTTTCAAAATTTGAAGACCAAGATCTAAATTATAGCACAAAATTTCCGTATACCGCACCTCATCTTTGGGGATTTTCTTCTTCTTGTAACCCCATTTCCTTGCCAACTTCAAAGCAGTTTCCACTCCTTCAGCACCAGTGTTCATTGGAAGAACCATATCATAGCCAAAAATTTGTGTTAAGTACTCAGCAAACAGGGGAAACTTATCATTATAGAAAGCTCGAGAGCTAAGAGTGAGTTTCTCTGCTTGTTCTTGGAATGCCTTGACAATCTTTGGATGACA
Organism: Cucurbita pepo subsp. pepo; assembly: GCF_002806865.2. Lineage (NCBI taxonomy): Eukaryota > Viridiplantae > Streptophyta > Magnoliopsida > Cucurbitales > Cucurbitaceae > Cucurbita > Cucurbita pepo. Next base: position 7,019,575 of record NC_036646.1, read on the forward strand.
ATGTCCCTACAGGCATGAGGCAATAAAAGATATCAATTAAGCGTTGAATTATCAAACAAGTCACTTAGAAATGATTATTAAATGAAAAAAACACCTGTTATCAGAATGAACAATGCTAAAAACGTTCAATTTAGTTCACATCATGCATGGAGATCAATTACAGTCGTGTACCTGGTTGACAGCAGAATAAGCTGATAGAAAATCCAGATATCTCTTACCCTCTGGGTCCCATATCGATGACCCCTTTGCTTCTGAGAATACAACTGGAATCGGGTGGTAGCTGCATAACGCCATAAAGTATCCATCAATAAGGGTAGAATCAACATAAATTCGACACTCTACATACTACAATTCCCTATGGGAACTGTGAGATCCCATATCAGTTGGAGAGGAGAACGAAACATTCCTCACAAGAATGTGCAAACCTCTTCCTAGTAGACGTGTTTTAAAACCTTGAGTGGAAGCCCGAAAGGGAAAGCCCAAAGAGGACAATATCTGCTAGCACTGGGCTTGAGCTATTACAAATGGTATCAAAACCAGACACTGGGCGGTGTGCGAGCGAGGAGGCTGAGCCCTGAAGGGGGGTGAACACGAGGCAGTGCACCAGCAAGGACACTGGACCCCGAAGGGGGCTGAATTGGAGTGTCCCATATTGATTGGAGAAGGGAACGAATCCCGACAAGGACGTTGAGCCCTGAAGGGGGTGGATTGTGAGGTCCCACATCAATTGGGGAGGAAAACGAAGCATCATTCCTTATAAGGGTGTGGAAAACTCTCCCTGGTAGACGCGTTTTAAAACCATGAGGGGAAGCTCGAAAGGAAAAGCCCAAAGAGGACAATATATGCTAGAGGTAGGATTGGGCTGTTACAAATGGTATCAAAGCCAGACACCAGGCGATGTGCCAACGAGAATGCTGATGCCCGGAGGGGGGTGGACACGAGGTAGTGTGCCAGCAAGGATGCTGAGCCTCGAAGGGAAGGGTGGATTGGGGCGTCCCATATCGATTGGAGAAAGGGAACAAATGCCAGCGAGGACGCTGGGCCTAGAAGGGGAGTGGATTATGAGATCCCACATCGGTGGGGGAGGAGAACGAAACATTCCTTATAAGGATGTGGAGCCTTCTCCTTACTCCCTAGCATACGCATTTTAAAACCTTGAGAGGAAGTCCGAAAGTAGCGGTGAGCTTAGACTCTTGCAAGAACACAAAGAAAAGAAGAAAATTCAAGGCTCTTAAGCGACATTTGATATGACATAGACTTGTATAAACTAATGCCTGCTGCAACTTCAGCCATTTGATTAGTAACAACAATAAAAGTTGGAACTACATAAACCTTTTTATCCAATCAATAATATAAGCATCATAACACTCTCTTATAAACATTAAGCAATATGATTGATATCTTCTGATAGACAGAAGCTTGCTGCATCAAAGGTTATTCAGGCCGCCCATGGAGAAATCAAGAGAAGTAACACATATCATCATCTATATCAAAGACATGAAGAAAAACAGAGAGAACCCAGAATCAAAAACATCAGAAAACAACAGATATCACAGCATGAAAACAAGAACACCACCAGAAACCTTCAATTCAAGATAAGATCAAGAGTTCATCAAGAAACCAAACAATCAAAATCATGAAACGGGGAGCTCACTTATGTGCACTATGATCTTTTTCCATATCGATGAGCTTCTCAGAAGCAGGAAAAGAAGAGAATGGCCTCCTTCCCCTGCAAACCAAGCTGATCAAACATTGCAACTGCCTTCTGGACGCCATTGATAAATCTCGGAATCTCAAACAAATTCCCTTCTGGGTTTCACCTCACAGCATCCACAGAGCGAAATATCCAAACCCCAGAGATTAAGGCCTTTTTATTCGGCTAAATATATCTCTTATCTATTGAAAATTGGAACCATTTCTTCGTAAATTAAGAACCCCACTAGTTGATCGCTGTCGTCCGTTGCTTTTTCCTGTTGTGGCATCGCAGCGGACGATAAACAGCAGACTTTTTTTGCCCTGAAAAATATTCGCGTCGTGATGGACTCAGAGTTCAAACGCCACAAGCAATGTTTACAGAATCTTAGAATAAGGAATAAATGTGTACAATTGTTATCCATTTACCTTTTAAGGGTCAAAAAGTTTAAAGAGTTGTTCTAATATTATGGTTAAAATTGTAATTGTCCAAGCCCGTTGCTATATTGTCATTGTTGGACTTTTGTTGAACGTGTTTAGGAAGAGGTTTCCACACCCTTATAAATAATGTTTCGTTCTTCTCTCTAACCGACGTGGGATTTCACAATCCATCTCCATTCGAGGCTTAGCGTCCTCGCTAGCACTCGTTCCCTTCTCCAATCGTTCTGGGACCCCTCAATCTACCCCCATTCGGGACCCAACGTCCTTGTTGGCATACTGCCTCTTGTCCACCCCCTTCTGGGCTCAACTTCCTCGCTGGAACATCACTCTCGGTATCTGGCTCTGATACCATTTGTAATGGCCCAAGCCCACCGCTAGTAGATATTGGTATCAGAGCCGAGTTTCGATTCTGGGACGAGCCAGGTAATTGAGGCTCGACTCCTTCTCTAAAATCCTCGAATAAAGTACACCTTTTGTTTAACACTTGAGGCTGGCACTCGTTCCCTTCCCCCTCAATCCACCCCCCTTTGGGACCCAAAGTCCTTGTTGGCACACTGCCTCTTGTCCACCCCCTTCGGGGCTCAACCTCCTCGCTGTAACATCACTCTCGATATCAGACTCTGATACCATTTGTAACGCCCCAAACCCACAGCTAGTAGATATTGGTATCAAAGCCAAGTTTCGATCCTGGGACTAGCCAGGTAATTGAGGCTCGACTCCTTCTCTGGAGTCCTTGAACAAAGTACACCATTTGTTCACACTTGAGGATTCTATTGACATGACTAAGTTAAATGCATGACTCTGATACCATACGATGAAATTAAAGAAATAATAGCATAGCAAAGTAAGTTTTAGGACTTATATTAGAAATAATCATCATGTTTACCTAGATTAAGATATTGATATGCCCTAAGTATGTGACGTGGATTTATATAGGTGACATTTAACGTCAAAGTATAGTGCTCGGTATAGCTACAAAGTAATTAGTAATATCAGTCAAGGTCAACCAAGCAAGTGACCTTACTCTTGGAGTTAGAGTATGATGATGCATGCTTTGTGGCCCCTACATGAAGCATATTATTTTATGTTATGCTTGCTATTTGTATTGACATATGATGTTGTGTAATATATGCATGTAATATCCATTATACTATGTTATGAATGAAATGAAATGCTATGTATGTCATGTCATGTCTTGCCACATGAAGTTAATGTTATGTTTTGAATAAAAATCATGGAACCACATGTATGTATGTCATGTGCATCGGGATACTTCTTCGTTATGTTATGCTAATAAAGACACGTACTTTCGATATTTATGTTTGTCATGTTATCATGCAGGTTATTTATTTTCTATAAGCGTCCAGTGACAATGCATTATGCCTGACCAAGTCAGACTTAGAGGGTACACATACGAGTCCGCCTGGTGGGTCTATGTGCGCGTACGCGGGCCGTGTGTGGAGAAGTACTGCACATCCAACCCTGCCCAAGACTGGAAAGACCAAAGGTCATGTTAGGGTTTTAAAATAGGTCCCAATGTTGTTAAGTGTGTGTTTGCATTATTAACCCCAACAGTTGGGTGACTTATTGAGTATTTCTTAACATACTAAAGTCACATGCTACCCTTATATTTTCAGAAAAGAGTAAAGCTCCCATGTACGGATGACAGTGAATGCTAGAGTAAAGTCCGACCATGTTTTGATAGTACAAGGTTAGACAAATTATGTCATGTAAGCTTGTATTTATGTGATTGATTAGAGAAGTATATAATGTAAGTGGAGTGTTATAGACTTAGTACGTTATGTTCTGCACATAGATTATGCTACCTAGAGGAAGAGGTAAAGGGCGTAGGGGACGACCCCCTACTAGCGGTAGAGAAAGGGGCAGAAGAGGTTTAGTCGTGAGGAGTCGGTGAATCGATTTGACGAACGGTGTCACCCCACCTCCAACAGTACACAAGACCCCACAACTGCCCTAATGGAATCATTACAAGCGATTATGCAAACGATGGTAACAACCCAACAAGACAATGTCTCATCATCAATTAGAGAGGCAAAATACCAACTAGACTTTAAAAGAGGTGACCCTTGTAACTTTAGCGGGACTGCAGATGATCCGATAGTGGCACAGTTGTGGTTGACTTCAATGGATACAATGGTCAGGCTGACAAATTGCTCAGAGGATCATAATGTACAATGTGCAACATTCATGCTGCGAGGTGATGTAGAGTTGTGGTGGCAGTTCAGCCGCGAGATTCTTAGTCCTGAGGGAGGTGTAATCTCGTGGTCAGACTTCAAGAGCGCTTTTCTGGAAGAGTATTACTCAACTCCGTAAATAGCAAGAGTTCACACATATGAGTCAGAGAGGACGTTCAATTACCACGTATGCAAGAGATTTTATGATAATGAAACAGTTCGCTCTAAAGTTGGTGGACACTGAACATAAATTAGCATGGACGTTCGTCCTGGACTAGACAAAAAGATAGCGCCTACTAGTTATGTTGCCACCCCTGAGAGCAACTAAAACCAAGGAAGGAGAAGATGAACTACTAGAACCCACTCCACCGACTATTACCGTGGGACAGAAGCGACGTCATCGACTGTTAGGACAAGAAAATTAGCGGTATTACAATGCATGACATGATTAATGCGTACCGAAAACGTTCATTTAAAATATTTCATAAAAGATGTATGGACTTAAAACGTTCTACATCTTAGAGCTAAATTTGGCCCGATCTAAACATTACAATTCTAAACCTCTCAATTGATGGGTTATTGAGTGTAAGGTGAAGCAGATTGAATCCGATTCTTCCTTTTATGTAGAAACCTCTGCAAAGATCTCTTCATGGAGAGCCCAGAATCGGAGCCATCTTCACGTTTACACGGTTCCGATCGATATCGACGACTCGTGGATCGTCGGGTTGCTAGCATTATTATAGCTCTGGCCTGAAATGCACCAACAAGTTCATGAATTTGTAATCAAAATCACCCATTTTGTAATGCAATCCCAAGAAGAAGAAGAAGAAGGGTACCTGATCCTCTGTAAAATCAGCCACACAAACTCTTCCATTGTAGAAAATTGTCATCTGCTGATGAGAGTTCTTGCTCGACTCATCATCTCTGCCATAAGAACAACCGTAATCAATCGCAAAGTCACGAGACACTATCTTTATTCATACGAACGGTGGAAGTGTGATGTTTTATAAGTGATAATCCTTAGGTGTCAAACCTCGTACGTGTAACGGCCCAAGCTTACCACTGATAGATATTGTCTTCTTTGGCCTTTCCCGCTTCCTCTCGAGGTTTTAAAACCCTATGGAGAGGTTTTCACACTCTTATAAATAATGTTTCGTTCTCCTCCCCAACCGATGTGGGATCTCACGATCCACTCCGTTTGGGCCCCAGCATCCTCGCTGGCGGATATTGTCCTCTTTAAGCTTTCCTTTTCAGGCTTCCCCTCAAAGTTTTTAAAACGTTTGCTAAAGAGAGGTTTCCATATAACGGTGTTTCATTCTCCTCTCCAATCGATAAGGATCTTACAATCCACCCCCTTCGTGGCTCAGTGTCCTCGTTGACACTCGTTCCCTTCTCTAATCATGTGGGACCCCCCAATCTACCCACTTCAGGCTCAGCTTCCTCGTTGGCACCATCCGTTGTTGTCTGACTCTAATATCATTTGTAACTGCTCAAGCCCACAATTAGCAGATATTGACCTTTCCCTTTCAAGCTTCCCCTCAACGTTCTTAAAACGTCTGCTAAGGAGAGGTTTCCACACCGTTATAAACGGTGTTTCATTCTCCTCCCCAACCGACAGGGAATTTTACAATCTACCCTCTTAGTGGCTCAACGTCTTTGTTGGCACTCGTTCCCTTCTCTAATCGATGTGGGACTCCCAATCCACCCACTTTAGGGTCCAACATCCTTAGTGATACACTGTTCCGTGTTCAGCTCAAACCTACCGTTAGTCGATATTGTTCTCTTTGGACTTATCCCGTTTTCAAAATCGGTTTGATAGAGAGAAATTTTCACACCCTTATAAAAAATGTTTCATTCTCCTCTCCAACCAACGTAGGATTTCACCGTAGGTATAACTACAAACAATATTATATGTGATTGTAGAGGTTCGTTGTTTAGAGAGAAAACTTACAAGAACTGGTGGAGGGGAGGCTGATGGCGGCGGAGGTCACCGGAATCATGATCGGAAGAAGCCATAGAAGAAGAAAGACAAAGTTCCAAGTTACAATTTTTCTCCATGAAAATGGGAAGAACCGCCATTAGAGGAGGAGAATCGAAACAATGAAACAGACCCAGATCAAAAAAGATGAGATTTTTGGACTTAAAACAAAATGGAAGAACGAAGGCTTGTTTATATGAATGCTTAACGACAAGATTTTTTCTAAATAAAACACGTTTTAAATGTTTATTAAGAGGAGGCCAAATAATCCGCCGCTATTTATTTGGTAGCTCTCAATTTGTCGTGTTTTACCCATTTAAATCACGTGCTTAAGTCGGCAACATTATCCCAACATTTAAATGGATATTTCTCTAAATTTTATTTAAATTATATAAACATTTCATAATTTTTTTTCCACTTTATTTTTTAGAATATAGTACGATAAAAATTCGAACACTTTCGATGGTATAATATACTATCCCGTGTTATTTTTATTCGTATTTTTAAATTTTTTAAACTAAATTAATAAAAATATTCGTAAACTTTGTACGGTCTGAAGAAATACTCATTTACTTTTTAAAAAAAATTCATTTGATTTTCAAAAATATTCTTACTATTAATACCATATCCAAAAAATAATCGTAAACTTTTAAAAGCAGTATTAGCATTTTTAACCTGTATGAAGCGTTTTAAAATGTTACTATTATCGATATATGAACGAACAACTGTTTATTTAAATTTTTAAAAAAATTTCTAAAATTTTTAAAACAAAATATAATTGATGAATAAGAGCTATTGTAACTGTCTAGCCCCACCGCTAACCGATATTGTCCTCTTTGAGCTTTCCCTTTCAGGATTCCCCTCAAGGTTTTTAAAACTCGTCTACTAGGGAGAGGTTTCCACATCCTTATAAAGAATGTTTCGTTCTTTTCCCCAACCGATGTGGGATCTCACAGTCCACCCCTTCGGGGCTCGCTGACACTCATTTCTTTCTTCAATCGATGTGAGACCCCTCAATCCACCCCCTTCTGGGCCCAACGTTCTTACTGGCACACTGCCTCCTATCCACCCCCTTTGGAGCTCACCTCCTCACTGACACATCACATAGTGTCTAGCTCTGCTACCATTTATAATAACTCAACCCCATCGTCAGCAGATATTGTCCTATTTAGAATTTTACTCTCGGGCTTTCTGTCAAGATTTTTAAAACGTATCTACTAGGGAGAGGTTTCCACACCCTTATAAAAATAAGAATATTTCATTATCCTCCCTAACTGATGTGAGATCTCACACCTATACAGATACATGACTATATCAAATAAAAGTAAATAAATAAGAGATAACACCGATCAACCGTCCACCTAAACTCTAAACCGTGAAGAAAAAGTCAAAATATAAAAAGAAAGAAAACAAAAAACAAATATTATATAAATTTAAGACATTAAAAAAATGCAACTTTATATATTTTTTAAAATTGATAAATAAAACCCTTTCGAGTTAGGTTATCAAATTCGAACTACTCGAAAAAGACATTTTTTTTTTAAAATTTTATTATTTATTTATTATTTCTTTTTATCAAAATTAAAAACTTTAATCAAAATAATCTTAAACCTTAACCCAATCGTTACTGACTGACTCGTCTTTACATATTTTACTCAAACTTAGCCCGATAAAAATAGTATGAGCCTAACATAAAAATCGTTACTGACTGATACGTTACTCGAATCACACCTATACTGATACTTTACTCAAACTTAGCCCGATAAAAACCGTTACTGATTGATACTTTACTCGAATTAAAAAAAAAAATTAAAAAAATAAATAAATACTCATCATAAATACCCATTTCATTAAAATTAAAAGCAAAACTTTGGTTAGGTATGGAAAATAGGCCACCATATTTTATCGCCCATTAAATACTATCATCTCTCCTTTATTATTATTATTATTATTATTATTATTTATATAATTACCAACTTTTTTTTTTGTTTATTTTATTAAGAATATTATTTTTTTTTGTTTAGGTAAGTAGCTATCACAATTTCATCTAAATAAATATATAATATTTTTGTTTAATTACTTCTAACAGTTTTATCAAATAATTAAAATAATTTAAACTAATTAAAAATTCATTATGTTTTTGAGTTTATTTAACAATTAATATTAATAATTATTTTCGAATAAATAATTTTAATAAAATTGTATAAATTTTTATTCGTGATTAATTATGCATGTTATATTTTAAAAATTAAATATAACTAATTTATAATGTAAAATACATTTATTTCAATTTATTATCATTTTCTCCCATGACTTTATAAACCATTTGAAAATGATTAGTAAATAAAATTAATTTTTTATCAAAGAAAATGAAACTGTTAAACCATAAATAAAACATAAATAAAAACATAAATAATTGAAGAGTTAGAGAAACAACATTAAACTCAAATAATGGAAAAAGAACAAAATAATATAATTATATTAAAAAAGAAAAAGAAAATAAGAAAAAAATATAATTAAAAAAGGTTGAGAAAGTAAAGAACTGAAGGAATAATAATAATAATAATAAAAAGAAACCTAAAATAAATAAAAAAAAAACAAAGAAAATAAAAGAATGGATAAAAAAAAAAAAGTCAATTCTAAATTTTATGAGTTTGGTTATTTATTAATTTTTTTTAGTGATTCAATTATGTTCGCATCATCAAAACCATAAAAATTGAGCTGAGCTAAATTTTGGTCCGATTGAGTCGGTTGAATTTTTGGAAGTTGACATTTTTTGGTCAAGTCAACTCGTGACTTTTGTACATAATATTTCATATTTGAACTTTATGAAATTTTAGTTATTAATGAAACAGGTGTTAGGATCGCACAAACACTCGATTTAGATAAACACAAAGAACAAAATACAAAAATGTAAGAAGAAAGACATTTTCAAAGTTGGGCATTAGTGGATCTATATGGTTTAGCTTACAATATATAGTTTACGAGATATGACCATCTACCATATATATAACTATCGTTTTTTACGTCATTTACCAAGCTTTACTAAGTATAACAGTTGATTAAGCTATAAATAAGCAACAGTCTCCATAATCTAACAACTTAACCGTACCTAACCCAGTGTTGGATGGAATAGGGTTGGGTCTAGTCTGTGAACTCTATATATATATATAGTTGCTTGAGTCACTCACCCGACAGTAATTTAATTTAATTAAATTTTTTTTTTTTTTTTTTGAAAACGATTACATTTAAGTGAAACAATTAAAGGAGAATTTAAAGCAAAAGAATTAAAAAAAAAAAAAAAAAAAAAAAAAAAAAAAANTTTTTTTTTTTTTTTTTTGGAGGTGGCGATGAAATCGAAGTGGAGCATGTGGATGTGGGCGATGATATTCCTGCAGTTAAATCGCCAATCTCTGCGAGGAACACAGTGCCTGAAGAAGACGAAGAAGCAGCAATTACTGTAACGGAGCTCGATTTCTTCTCCTTTCCCCCTTGATTCCTCCGCCGCCCTCCACCATTTCCCTTTTCGTTTCATATAAATTCCTCTTCTTCTCCCTGCCACCCGCTTCACAATCTCTCTTCCTCCCCCTCCCCCTCCCCCTCCCCTCTGCTCTCTACTCATCGGATATGGCGACTGTTTTCCAGGGGCTTGTAGTTCGTACGCCTTTCTCCCCTCCCAATGCCTTAGATTCCAACAAATCCCTCCTTCACCCTCCCAGATCCCTCTCCGTTTCTGGTAATTTCTTTCTTCTTTCTTTTTTCTTTTCCCTTCCATGCTTCTCGAGTCTCTTATTCTTGTTTTTTTTTTTTTTTTTTTTTTTTTTTTTTTTTTTTTTTTTTTTTTTTTTTTNTTCATTTGATTTAGACAGGAAAGCTGGGTTGTTCGTTGTTCGATCTGAGGGAAGAACTAACCATGTTCTCAGGCCTAGATCTCGCTCTGACCAGTTCATCACTAGTGCAGTTGCGGTTAGTTGCTTGCTTCCCCTCCTCCTCTCTTTCATTTTCTTTCTGTTTTTACTGCTTAATCAAACCCCACTTCGTTGTACTAACTGCTTTTTTGTTTTTTTTTTGTTAGACCAAGGCTGATAGTTCCTCTGCTTCCACTGCATCGAAACCAGGGTATGCTTCTCATCCCTGAATCCGAAATGCTATTTCATTTCTGTAATTAACACCTGAACTTACTGTACTTGACTTGATTATTCAAAGCAATAGAATTGCTGAATTGTTGTTATTATATTTGATAAGGGATTTGTGGGATGCGGAAATTATTTGATGATTATGTTAACATTTTGACTTGAGTATTGGGAATTGGGATCTCTTTTTCTCTGAAACTGCATGACATGTTTCGGATTTGGAAACTCTGTTACAAACGCTTAATGCCTAAATATCTTCTGAGCTTTACTTTATTGAGCAATTCGCCACTATTTTTGTGAAAGGTTGTGTTGGGGCTAATAGGCCTGTGGTACTTCGCCACTATTTTAGAGCTATAACCTTGTCTTTTAGCATGGACCTCTCACGAGAAATTCAAGTCAACCATGTTGGACTTTTCCGAAGATGGTCTTAGCAATTACTTCCTTTGCTAAACGAGCTTGAAGTCATCCATTGTTTCACTGGAAATAAAATGATAAAGTCAATGATTTGGCAATTAGCCGTAAAAGCTGATTCATTGGGAGCAATTTTACCATGAAGAATGTCCTTCGGTCTGTTGGCAAGTACAGTAGAGGTGACTATGAGCCTCGACAAATATACGAAGTTTAGACTACTAGCAATGTTTGAAGAGCTTGAAGATATGGAAGGATTTGGTGGGCTATGGCTGGTGGAAGAGGATGGGATCCCAAGAGCTTAGGAAGTCGTGTCCAAAATTAGAACATAAGAATAATATTAGACATGACTTTAGCTCGTTGGATACGTATTTGAGCATGTCTGGATGTATCCTTGTCCTACACATGTTCGACATGGACACGCTACCTGAAACAGTCTTTATGCTTTAGATGATGAGGTGTGTGTTTTATAGGAGAGACACAGGGTATCAGGATTTGGATCTCCTTCATCAATGCTTTTCTTTTAGACAAATTTGGTTCAAGCCTTCTTGGTAATGCCTTGGCTTTTGGTTCTGCCTAGGAAGAGGTGCTTCTTTTCTGGATGGTTTTCTCTCTCACACCTTCTCATTTAGGGACTTGGGGAGGGTTTTCGGTTGGTAGGTCAGTTGTAATAATGTTGGAGAGTGTTGCCTGTGTATTACCTTGATGTTTGCGAAGGCTTCCCAGCCTCCCTTTTCTTTCAAGTATCTTGATGCTATTGCCTTGCGTCCTTCCTATTCTTGCTTCTGAAATTTGGTCTCTCAATAGAATCATCGTCAGATGTTCTGTATATATTTATTTAATATCTGTGCGTCTGCAATGTGATTTTATAGTCCCTCTGCATTTGGATTCAGTATACATATTCATAAAAGATAACCAAGTCTTTAGTAGTGAAATTATGATCTCAGGACAGTCTGAGAGACTGAACACATTGTGCACCGAAGTAGCTCACGTCGTACTTGCTTTCCGAGTTGATTAACAGGAAAGCATACTCATAAGAAACAAAGAGATTGGACAGTTTACACTAAGAAATAACATAATAAATAATGAGATTGAAAAACCCTTTAAAGGTGTACTCTTTATCCAAACAAGCCCATTGGATTCATTCCTTCCATAAAACCCAAAAGAAGGCCAAGGTGATGTGCTTCCAAAGCAGTGCTTTAGCATTGTTAAAGGGGTGATCTGTCTGAAAAGTTGATAAGATCCTTTAGTATAACTAGGAATTGTCAAATACCAGCCAAAAACTTCGAGAATTTTGCTACAGAAATTCCAAGCAAGCGGGCAATGAATGAATTTCTGCTTTTGTGCTTCGCCATCAGCCTTGCATAAGAATCACCAGCCTGAGGAAATGGCCAAGTAAGGTAGTATTCGCCTTTGAAGGATATTTTTAGTTAAGATGGCTCTGTGAGAAATTTCCTAAAGAAAAAACTTGGATCTTCTTTGGGTAATTATCTTTCCAAATACATCTAGCCAAACATGTCTCCAAAAGGTTAATTGAGTTGACCATATCATAAAGCAGAGATTTAATGGAGAAGGAACCATTTGAATTAGGAACCCATCTCCATGGATATTCCCTTTGTAAGATGACAATTGGTGCAAGATCGAGACTGAGATCGTTCCATCTCCATGCCTTTCAACTTTCTCCCAAGTTTGCTATTAAAAGTGGCTCCACACCTCTTTAACCATTGCCTTCTTGCAATGTAGTTTTTATTTATGGGTAATTTGCTTTGTATTGGTGAGAATCCAATGCCCCGAAAACCTAAGGGTTCCTCCGCGTCCACAGAGGGTGAGATAGGACCTAAGATTAGGCCGAAAAGCGTAGTCAATGGACAATAGGTGAATATTCATGTACTACCCCTCGTTGGTCCCGAGGGATGGAGGAGGCTAGGTTAGCCAAAGGATGGTTATCGGTTCAAGGATGCAAGGTTTCCCTATTTTTTCAGGCTAAGAAGGGGTAGAGAAATACTTCGAGGCCAATGTTTGAGTACCAAGCGCTACGGCACTAAAGTAACCCATGCCATACTCCCAGGGAAAGCTCGTGCGGAGACGAGGAATGGGGAGAGATGATTGCATTACCACATCTAGTTTAAATAGTACTTATTTTGTTACAATTTTGTGTCGTTAATTTGAGTCATGTCATTGAATTACCATACATGTTGATCGACAAACTATACGACCCTGCGGCCCTTCTCATGTATCAGTTGTGCCACAATTCTAAATACATGCTGTCAAAATTTCTGTTGCATTTAATCTCTTCATTCTTCTTCTCAGGCATGAACTCTTGCTTTTTGAAGCACTAAGAGAAGGTTTGGAGGAAGAAATGGATAGGGACCCATGTGTTTGTGTCATGGGTGAAGACGTCGGTCACTATGGTGGTTCTTACAAGGTAACCAAAGGTCTAGCTACCAAATATGGGGATCTTAGAGTTCTCGATACGCCTATTGCCGAGAACTCCTTCACAGGTATGGGTATTGGAGCTGCCATGACTGGGCTGAGGCCAATTGTTGAGGGAATGAACATGGGATTTCTTCTTCTTGCATTCAACCAAATCTCTAACAATTGTGGAATGCTTCACTACACATCTGGCGGCCAATTCAAGATACCAATAGTTATTCGTGGCCCCGGTGGAGTTGGGCGTCAACTTGGTGCTGAGCACTCGCAACGTCTCGAATCATATTTTCAGTCAATCCCTGGAATCCAGATGGTTGCTTGTTCCACACCCTACAATGCAAAGGGCTTGATGAAAGCTGCAATCAGGAGTGACAACCCAGTGATCCTCTTTGAACATGTTTTGCTTTACAACTTAAAAGAGAGAATCCCAGATGAAGAATACATCTGTTCTCTCGAGGAAGCCGAGATGGTTCGACCTGGCGAGCACGTCACAATATTGACATATTCCCGGATGAGGTATCATGTGATGCAGGCTGCTAAAACTCTTGTAAACAAAGGTTACGATCCCGAAGTAATCGACATCAGGTCGTTGAAGCCCTTCGATCTTCACACGATTGGGAACTCCGTGAAGAAAACTCATCGAGTACTGATCGTTGAGGAGTGCATGAGAACCGGAGGAATTGGCGCTAGTTTGACAGCAGCGATCACCGAGAACTTCCACGATTACTTGGATGCGCCAATTGTATGCTTGTCTTCTCAGGATGTGCCTACTCCTTATGCAGGGACTTTGGAAGATTGGACTGTGGTACAGCCTGCGCAGATTGTCACTGCCGTTGAACAGCTTTGCCAATAATTTAACTGATGCAAGCAGAGCTATGGAAGTTAGCATCCAAGTTGTGGTTCGTCTTCAGTGATAGAAGAGTTAGCGTTGATGAAGGTTTTCACTTCAGATCTCTGAGCAATTTTTCATTATTGAAAACTTATGAAACTGTTTGATTGTTTGTTTTGTTTGAACTCTTTCTTTCTCCCATGGTTCCATTTTTCTTTAGTACTTGTTTTTGTAATGTTCTTTCGCAGATAGGCCCGAGTAATATGGAATTGTTGATCAGTTTAATAGGATCTATGATCCATTTTTAGTATCACGTAATTGAAGGTTTATTGACCGTGGCTGTCTCCTTTCAAACCCACAAATTATGTGTTTGTTCTACTTTTAAATATTGGTTCTATACATATGTCTATGGGTCGGGGATGTAGAAATCTTAAAATTTCTCTTATTTTTGTGGGGGGGATGAGAGCAAGGATTCCCATAGGGATTTACAAAGTCGTCATTGCATGTATGTCATGTCTAATATGCACCATTGCATGTATGTCATGAGCAAGGATTCCCATAGGGATTTACAAAGTCGTCATTGCATGTATGTCATGTTTAATATGCACCATTGCATGTATGTCATGTCTAATATGCACTCAAGGTCGCCATTGCATGTATGTCATGTCTGATATGCACTCAAGGTTGCCATTACATGTATGTCATATCTAATATGCACTCAAAGTCGTCATTGCATGTATGTCATGTCTAACGTGCACTAAGAAGTTCATTTAAAATATTTTGTATGTGATGTTAAATCAATTTCAAATAAAGTAACCATCAAGAAAATAGCATAAACAAAATAACAAAAACAACTTAGGAATATGATTTAAATATAAATGAACCTTGTGATTTAAATATAAATGAACCTTAAGGTTGCAATTTAAACATAAATGT
Source organism: Cucurbita pepo subsp. pepo (assembly GCF_002806865.2). Lineage (NCBI taxonomy): Eukaryota > Viridiplantae > Streptophyta > Magnoliopsida > Cucurbitales > Cucurbitaceae > Cucurbita > Cucurbita pepo. The sequence continues at coordinate 7,034,617 of NC_036646.1, forward strand.
AACTATCTTAGCTTCAATCACATGGCTTCAACTGTGACATTTGTACACATTACCTCAAAATAACAAAAATTCAAAGTAACCAAAACACCCTAATCTAACCTTAGGGCTACAATTTAAATATAAATGCAACTATCCTACCTTTGATCCAATGACCTCCACTGTGATGTCGTCCAAGGGGTACTTTACCTTTGTTTGAAAAATAAGCATGTACCTCGAGTATTTTAAGAAATATTCTCAGTAAGTGACCCTAGGGATCAAGAAATACGATCAAATGCAATCGTGTTTGGGACCTATCATAAAACATTATTTCATGGCCTTGGTCTCAACTTCCACTATGGATAGAATTAGATGTGTAAGTACTTATCTACACACAGCCTACGCGCACATCAACCCTCAGACGAGCTCGTATACGTACTCTTGGACTTGGCTTTCAACTAATGTAAACCCACACTGTCGGTATATCATGGAGGGAAGGGAGTGTGCATAGTATTGTGGTGTATATAATACCATATCATAACATCATGACGGACATAAATGTTGTGAGATACATGTTTGACTAATCATGACGGTGAAATATCTCAATGTAGGTGATCATACAATATGCATGAGGCCCCATAGTTTAAAATCATGACATGTATCCATGATACAATACATATTTTCGTTCATTTCATACATAACATAACCATTTCATGTCATTACATAAGGTAGAGTACAATATGATACCATACTTTCATAATATGTCACATTCAACAATGACATAACTTGTCAACATGATGTTCCATACATGACATATCTCATCAGAAGAGCACACCATAACATAATAAACAAACATAACAATTACAGATAAAACTCTGCAAGAAGTCACTTACCTGATAAAAACTCTGCAAGAAGTCACTTACCTGATCGGTCAAGGTCGAAGTTACTATTCTTGATACTAGCTTGAATATGCTTCTCAGTGTTCAATTCAACTTTAGATCCGTCATCTCGATGATATATGTTAAAACAAAATGACTTCAAAGATCGCCCTGACCCAATTATCATAAAACTACAATTGGGATCTCTTTGTTTTGGGATCTCTTTGTTTTAATATAACTTTTGGGTGTAAACTTGATAAGATGATTTCATGAGATACACAACTTTCACCAGAAACGCCAGAAGAGTTTTAAAGAGACAAAATTATGCCTTTACAATCATCAACGTCCAACATACATAACCAAAAATATTGAAACTAAAATTCTTTCTGTACATTAATTTGACAAAGGGATTGATGAAGAACATCCCACCCTCCTTCCAACGCCCGAAATTTTTCGGTGTTGTTCGCAAGGGGAAAACACTATTTTAGGCAAGGTAATTGTATATCTGTGGGTTGCTCTTGTCACGTTCTAGGTACTCTCTATCGATTAGACTTTCGATCCGCTTCTTTAAATCAGCTGGCTTTATTGGAAACTTTAACTGTTCAACATACCACATAAATCCAGTTCAATATCAAGAGTCAAGATATTACACACTTCTCAGTTCCTCCAAACAAACCAGAATCAGATAGCCATTTTCGCTTTCGTTTATAGGTGGAAGAAACATCAAGGAGTTGCATGAAGTGCCATTTAATGAAACGTGTTACTTGTCAGGAAAAATAAAAAATAATATGGACTAAGAATGCACGAGTGTTTTTACCTATCAAGCATAACTCAACTGATTAAGACATTATATCTCAGCTAAAAAGACAAAGGTTCGAATCTCTAGCCCCTACATATTGTTGAAACAAAAAACGAAGCCATTTTCGCTTTCATTTATAGGTGGAAGAAACATCAAGGAGTTACCAGAAGTGCCATTTAATGAAAAGTGTTTCTTGTCGGGAAAAATAACAAATAATATGGACTAAGAATGCATGAGGCGTTTTTACCTATCAAGCATAACTCAACGATTAAGACATTATATTTCGCTAGCCCCTACATATAGTTGAAACAAAAAACAAATAATGTCTTTTACCTGTTGGAATAGTTCGGTTATCAGAAGGGTGTGACTCAACACTTTTCGGGTTTTCATTATTCGAACAATCGCGGCATCAACCTGCAGATGCCACACAACTAATTTAGGGGTATACGAATCGGTAATCTACTATTAATCTGCTGTTTGATCAGAGAATAGTAACAAGCCTTTCAAGTCTTATTCTTCATTTACATTCCACCATTGAACAAATCACCTCTAGTCTCTAGATGACTTTGATTCTAAGTTTACATTCAAGTTCAAATTACATGAACTGAAAGTCCTCCATTAAAGAGAAGGGGAGAAGAACTATAGAGAAAAATGGCTAACCTGATATTGACGATCCTGAAAGACTCTTTCAGTTGTGCTGGTATTCTCTTCTACTGTTTCCTTCATCTGAATTGCATTGACCTGCATCGCACATGATAATACATGTAGTTTCAGACGTTGGAATAACACGATCATTCCGAGTGGGCAAAATGAAAATCGACGTACCTTAAGACGGTAGAGGGGAGCAGTAAACACTTCATTGAACACGAACGAATCATGGTCCTCCACGTCTCTACCTTTGGGTATCTAAATATAAGATAGAGAGAGAAAAGGAGTTTAAATTCATAATTCATTTTATATTTTCTCCCAGAAAAGACATCAAATGAAGATGTCGTCCACCTTTTGCAGTACTCTAACTTTTCCACAGGCAAGTGACTGTAAAGTTCTCCTGAGTTCTTTATCCTCAATTCCAGTAGATTCTCTAATGTCTTGAAAACTGAGCTTCTCAGCGTCGTTGAAAAGCATTAAAACCACGGTCTGGACGACAATGCACAGTTTAAATCTTTCGACATGGTAAGAAAATACAATGATTTCCCGCCCCATTTCATCCAAGAGAGACAAGGAAGAGTAATAAAAAGAGGTCCCACAGAATCCCTAAAAACAACCATAATGCCCAAAAGTAAACTCACCTGAAAAAGGGAAACGGCCAACTCTTTTTTACCTTTTGGGAACTCAGCTTTCAACACACAGTGGCCTAAGGAATTATGCCACATTAAGCGTCTCCCACTGTACTTGCTCAAATAGAACTCTTTGAAAATGTCCTACAACACAAAGCAAGGAAATCAAAGGATTACTCCAAATTACATGTACTCTTAAAGATCCATACTACTGTCTATTGATATCAACCTGGTAGACATTCAATTCGTGGGGAAGCCTAACGTCCATGGGAGGATAAGTTGGCCAATACCTATAGATTCAATAGGTTATTAAAATTGTTGTTAAAAGCGGAACAATGAAATAGAGTTAATCAGTAAATAACCACATTAATTACAACTTACCCAGTCGTTAAGACATGAACACTCATTTCAATCCCCATGGGAAGCTTTGTCCTCGCTTGGGATGATTGCTTGAAAGATTCATTGATCTCTTTAGACAATTCTATGTCCTAATACAATACACCAGAAAATGAATTTCAGGAGATCGTGAAAACTAACCACAATTCACAACTATTCGGCATTGTGTCAAAAACAAAATCACAATTGTTGGATAAATCTTTAAAATAAATTTCAGAAGTATGCACCTTAAACATTCCTTCAAGTTTGTTCGTAAACTGACTACCACACTCGGTCTTAAGCTGCAATGAAGAAAAAAGAACTAGTTAGCATTATTAAAACAACTACGAGCTAAAGAATTGGACAAACAAACTGTTGGCATGATTAGTAAATAAAACTCAACAATCACTATTGAAATTTGAAACAAGGAAAACTAGTCCCCGACTTTGGAGATCATAGACTTCTCTGCATCAATGGAAGCACTCTTTCCTAGAAGAAGCCTCTTCGCTAGATCCTTCTTGTAAAAGGCTTCAAACACATCTTTGCCCTACATTGAACAAAATCAGGCAGGCTGTAAAAATTGTTTTCTTTATGGCAATTACAAGTGTGCATAAGCTATGGCAAAATAAAATAGCAAGTGGCCGAAAAATAATTTGAGATCAATTAGACAAATATGATAACTACCTGAATAAACCTGAACAGAACCAACACTTTGTCCAGGGTACCCTCCAATTCTTCTTCAGAAGTACCCTTATTTCCAGCACGGAGTTTTTCATCAAGAAACTTTGCAATCAGTTCGGCAGGACGATTCTACAGAAGGAAAATATTCGGCTGTTAGACCATATAATTGAACATAAACCTGCAGCTGAAATGATGATACAAAAGAAAATGTTAAAAGTATGTTAAGACATGCAAAGCTGATGAGTAAATCAAAAATAGGTCTTGAAAGTAATATAGATTAGCAGAATTAATTCACATATCGATAAAAGTTTGGTCCATAGTTTTTACAACTTATGATTATGAACAAGATCAAAGTCCAGTTTATCACATTACATCTGAAGAAAAAAAAGTTGAACTCTTCCTGCAAATCATGCTATAGCACTTGACTCAGCAGATATTGTTGCTTATTCACCTTGTCGCGCAATAAGGTGAACATTAGTTCTCAATGTTTTCTTTAATAAATGGGGTGAGCTGCCTCGACTCTCAACATCATCAGATATACGCTTTTAAACAAGGGTGACAAAGTACACCAGATAGAATAATACCAATTACAAGGTTATTAGTTCAATTATGTTGCAGTTTAAGAATGTGCATGATGCACCACTTATTTTAATTATCTTCAACAATTAATGGGAATGGGAACATGCTGAAAAGAAAACAAGAACACAAACATGGAGAGAGTAGTACCTGACGAAGATTAATCAGATGCTCAAACGAATCCTTTATCGTATTGCAAAAAGCTTCATTCTTGGAAAAACTTTCTTCCCATATTGTATCAAGAGAAGCCTTAAATTCTAAAAGCGATGGGACCATATCCTTGTCCTTCTCATCATCCATGACAATATTTTGCCCAGTTCTTCGTATATATGAGCTAAGGGCTTGTCTTAGTGATTCAAGGGCATTGACCCTTGAAATAAGGTTGTACATTCTCAGAAGGTCTCCCATACGATTCCCATCCATCAGCAATGTAAAACCCTAAAGCCAAAAAAGATTCTAAACAAATATATTCTGCAAGAAGACAATGTAGGAGCGAAGAATTTATGGAAGAATAAAGAAAATTGAGTTATTGATGGAACCTTATCAAGAATTGCAGATATATGACGTTCAAGGAGTTGTCTTTCTGTAGTTGCTATCAGTGGCTTTCTTGTACTTGAATCAAGGTAGTGCAAACATCTATCTTGCTCTGCCTGCAACCTCCCCTGGAACAACAGATACAGAACTGGAATTAACATAAATGGATGATTAGTGAGAAACACAAGAAGGAAGATTAACATTCGGTTCTTCAATGGACACAATGTGCAATCTTTTTTATGCCAAGGAATCAACCAACCCCTTCATGTTCATTAACTATGAGATTCAAAACTAAGAACTACTACTTAACCTATAATTCTGATCGACTTGGGATACTGCAAATTGCAGGTAAGTAGCCTCCAACATTTACCAAGCCATGTTCTCTTACTATTTATACAACCAAGAGATATCCAATGTTTAATGAGTGCAGAGTGTCCAACTGGGAATAAGAACGCGCATCCCCTTAATTCCAACTGGATTCAGCTGGGATATACAAAAAAGAGGAAGAAAAGAAAATTAAGAGAAGGTCCATTTTAATGTCCAACCTAGAAAACTTCAGCCCCTTTATTCCAGACCAGTTCTGATTTCCAGAACCTCAGAAGAGACTCCACGAGGCCAAACTCCTCCATCAACCGAAACCACCCTTTAGCGGCAAAAACACAATGAAGAAGAATATGATAGAATGACTATCCTTGGAACATAAGTTGCAGACCAGCCCCTTTTTTCTTATTTTTACAATCACGAGAGCATTTTCCTAATTTCTACCTTGAACTTAGGTTTGATTTCCAATCATTGCTCCCTACTTTTTTTATTTAAAAAAAGATTTGGGCAAGGTACAACTTTGGTCCTAGTGTTTATTTGGTCTTTGAAGTTTGAAATATAGTTCTAAGGAGTCCTGAACCTATTACCCGTTGGTTAACACCAAAACATTGACTAGGTTGTTAATTATTGACATAGATTGCTTATTTGTAATTTTTTTAAATTATATTGAACGACACTAAAATAGTAAAAAGTTTTGAAAAGGAAACATTACAATTCGGGAAATCTGCTCCTCCATGCAACTGATAACACCCAACCTATCAAAACGTTTCTACAACCTCATACTGAAGCTTCTGATGGCAGAGCAATGACTTGAGATTGCAACCCAGCTTTTAAATCACCCACCCGATTCATTTGTTGTTCAATCATAGAAAAGAACTGATGAAATTGGGAGATCAAAATGGAGTGGATCGACGATGAAGGCATAGAACAAACTGAGCATCAAATTCATCTTCAATTTGATTAAATTCATCATGCTTCATCTACTCGACTCTTCAATTGCTCGTTTGTTCACGAGGAATTTGATGTGATTGGGAATGAGAATGGAGACAAGAGGATTTATAAAGGGGGTAGTGTGTGTTTATGGATAGGGGAGTTTCCTTCTTTTTAGATTCCAAAGTTTGAGAGGGGGTTGTTCGTGTTTTCATTTTACCGTAGACGTCGGCTGGAGGAGGAGAAGAAAGGAGAAGGGAAGAGAAAAGGAACGAGTAGGGAAGAGGGAAAAGGAAAAGGAAGTTAAAAAAAAAAAATTACCTAAGCCAAAATTAGTATGAAAATTGAAACCTCAACTAAAAATTGTCACATCAACATGGTACCTAATTTTTAGGTAAGTCAACTAATATTCAACTTAACTCAGGACCATTTAGAACCATTTTTTCAATCCTTCAGGACAAAAATTTAGATTTTGAAACCCCAGAGACCAAATAAACACCAACCTCATACCAGAGGTACTAAAAGTGTATTTTTCCCAAAAGATTTACTGCGTACTTAATCAATGTATAATCATGGCTAAGAAAAAAGCAAGATTATCACAAAGATAGATGAATGCAAACCTCTGCATGCTTTAAATATTCTGAAACGTCTGACTGCTGCATGTGTTTCATGCCTTCAGCAGCATAGAACTCCGAAGTGTATTCAAGGAATGGCTTTTCAAAGCTCTCTGAGTAAATTCCTAGCGCAGTAAACATCTTCAAAAGGTGGTTGAGGAGAGTCCGATTAACTGCTTCACCTAGCCTAAAAGACCAATTAAAGATCCATGTTAGTCAATTATTTTACATAATACATATATAATGTGGAATAACCTAGTAGATAAACTAATTGTAAAAAACTTTTTATTTTACTTCATAATGAATATTCAAACCTCAGTAAAATTGGCTCATGCTGTTTTATGAAATTCTGAAATTCTAATGCATGGTGGGAAACAGGAAAGATTCCAATATAAAGTAATCTACACTTGCAAACTTGTAATGTCTCGTTTGGATTGCACGCCGTAGATAATTGTGTCAATTTAGAAAAAACTACATGAAGCAAATAATTCCCACGGATGAGAAGTAAAGGAACGGGAAGATTCACCCATATAGGGATTACTGATCGGTAATGTGTCAGTATCACTAATATAAAATTTTCAACCATCAAAGACAGATTTTTTTTTTTTATAAGAGGCAATTTCATTGATGATTGAAATTTACAAGAGGGATGTATAATCCATGGTGTTTACAAAAGACCTTCCCAATTTGCAACGAGGGAGGTAATAACTATAGGAAGTAAAAGTATTAGACAATTTACACCAAGATATAGCTTGGTAAACAACATTGTCGAAAGTTTTGTGTAGGGTTGTGTCTTTTCTGCAATTCTCTGATTTCTTTCTTTCCACAAATTCCAAAAGAAAGTCATGATGAGATTTTTCCATAATAGGGTTTTGCGTTCTTGAAAGGGTGGTACGTTAAGGCCATATCCAAAAAATCTTTTACCTCCCTAGGAAATGTGAGATGTCATCCGAATATATTGAGAATCGTTGTCTAGAAATTCTGAGCGTATGTGCATTGCATAAACAAGTGACTTTTTTATTCGTTTTCTTTCTTGCATAATGGACACCAATGTGTAGAGAGAGTGATGTAAGGCATTCTTTTTTTTTTTTTTTTTTTTTTTTTTTTTTTTTTTTTTTTTTTTTTTTTTTTTTTTTTTTTTTTTTTTTTTTTT